>NC_056741.1:1144537349-1144677349 GCF_019279795.1 Protopterus annectens | reverse complement strand
ATAATTTAAGAGTTCAAAATTCATTTCAATACACTCATTATTCTTTCTGATTCGGCACATAAACTAATATTGATAAGATTTTTGTGTCTAACACTCTTTACTCTAAAATAAGTGATGTTGCAATACAATCATGTCCACTGTCTGACCACAATGCCTTTTTGTTCAGTTTGACTGTGAAAAAAGATGATATGATGATTTTTCAACGAATCCCAGACTATGTTACTAAGTTAAAAGGTTTTAAGTAGTGGTTATTAAAAGAAATAAATGCATTTATGGAAAACAACAATAATGGTGAAGTAAAAGATATCATACTCTGGGATACATTAAAAGTTCACATCTCTAGTGGAGTTAAAACTTGGTATTTTCAAAGGAGAAAGGAATGGGACAAGGAACTTTTTGATTTACAAGCCAAAATAGATAAGTTGAAACTAAATTTAAAATCAAATGATAAAGCAGTACTTACTGAAATGTGTAGCTAAACCACAACTATTTAGTAATATTGAATCATAAGGTTGCTATAAGCTTAGAAAAGATCAAACTACAGTCCAATTCAGTAAAAACCAGACATTTACATAAACTAGCTATCAGATCCAAACAAATTAGTAAACAAAATCATATTAATGAAATTAAATACAAGAATAATAACTCAGTAAAAAGAACAACTGATTTAGGAGGTATATTAGAAGCCTTTAGAAATCATTATCGGTCAATCAATGACATGCAATCACCACTAGATTCAGACAATGTAATAGATAAATTTCTACATGAAAATATCAAGACTAAACTCAAAAAAACAAAATAGTACCCTAAATAAACAAATAACCTTTGCAGAAGTGAAAGAACAAGTTAAAAATCTGAAGGATAATAAAGCCCCAGGGTTAGATGGGATAATCCCAAAAATATATAAAATTCTTCCAGGGCACACAATAAAGTTATTATTAAACACATTCTCCATGGTTAAACAAGATTGAATTTTGCCTCTCTCATGGAAGTACTCAATTTCCCCCATTCTGAAACAAGGTAAGGACCCCCAACTATGTGCATCCTATAGACCCATATCATTGTTAAATATCGATTATAAAATTTTCATGTCTATCCTGGCCAAAAGACTAAAGAATATATTACCCAATCTAATACTCTTTGATCAAACTGGCTTTATCTTACATAGAAAAGTGCACAACAATATTATTAAGCTACTATCTCTAATAGACATTGCAAACAAAACCAAGAAACAATTAACTATTATTAGTCTGGATATTGATAAGGTGTTCAGTTCCCTTAGTTGGTCATACTTACAAAAAATCTTTGAAGAATTTAACTTTACTTCAGATTTCACTAAACTGATATTAAATATTTATAGTGATTCTAAAGCATTTATTAAGACTGGCTCATGTCTATCATCCCCAGTAAAAATTCATAAGGGAACTAGACAAGGTTGCCCTCTATCCCTATTATTTTTCACTTTATCAGTGGAACCTTTTGCTTCATTTATTAGAAATAACCCAAATATCAAAGGATTTCAAGTTAATGAGGGATACTGTTCAAAAGTTCAGCTTTTTGCTGATGATATTCTACTAACATCCAATGACATAGAAGGCTCTTTGCAACATATCATGAATGCCATAACTCTATTTGGAAAAATCTCAGGGTTCAATTTTAATCAAAATAAAACCAAAACACTTTTAATCAATAAGAAAATAAATAGCAATTTGCAAAAATACAATACATTCTACTTGGAAAATGATAAGATAGATTATCTAGGAATAAGTATTAAGAATAAGTGAAATGAGACTATTAAATTTAAATTCACCAAACTTGTAACTATAATCAGTGACTTGACTAAAAAGTGGAACAAAATGTTTTTCACCTTGGAAGACAGACTTACATTAATAAAAATGATTATTTGTCCAATATTTTATTTTACATACACTCATTGATTTTACCTCCTCCTAAGAAATTCTTTAAACAAATAGATTCCCTATTACTAACTTTTCTATGATTCCCAAAGAAACCAAGAATAACCTATAAATGGTATGTTAGAGCCTGGGACAGTAATGAAATTGGCTTTCCCAACATAGAATTATATTCCAAATCTGTTATTATTAACATAATACTACACTGGATTTCATCCATATACACCTCTAGCTGGAAACAGCTACATGAAATACATATAACTTCCTCTGAGAACTCAGAAACCCAGTTTAAGAAAACCTCTGGAATTAACAAAATATTTTGGATACTCTGTGAATATTGCTTATATAATAAGAAATTTAGACACTTCCTCACATGGTATAAACCAAATATTTTATATTTTCAAAAATATAATCAACAACAATTATAGTTTGAAGAACACCTTTTTCATTACATTTCCCATAGCTTATACACCAGATTGCTTAGCTATCTTCAATATCAATAAGATTCGAAGTCTTAATGAGAATAATCTAAAGTTTTGGCACCAGTTTATAGACAATAAGAACATCCAACCAATGAACTTTCTCATAGCCAGATATAATGTTTGTCAAGATAATTGGCTCTGTATTCAATCTTTAAGACAGTTTGTTGAAAATAAAGTGAGTGTCAATAAATCTGGAAACTGATATTATACCATGATTGATACATCTATTCATATGGTGTAGTTCGATGAACATTGGCCATAAATTAAACATATCACCTGTATATAAAATCCTACAAGAAGACTTGATTACTTTTGACCAAGCTTTTTGGAATTACTCCATAAAGATTAATGTGAACCTTTATCTAACGATAATAAGAAACAGTTATTAAATTCAATAAAAAACACTTCATCATCTTTATATTGGAGACTATATACCTGGAGACTTATTCATAGAAGCTTTTACACTCCACACAGAATTGTCCTTATAATCAAGAGTAAAGAAAGCAAATGTTGGAGGTGTGATGATATTCTTGAAGCCAACTGGGTTCATATGTTCATCGAATGTAGAACTCTCACACAATACTGGAATGATTTTAGACATTTCACAAAAGTCCTGTGGTCTGATAACTGTCAAATTACTAGCTCTTTGATATTATTCAATGTCCCTACCCCGAGTGTAATTCTTAGACATCAGTTACCTATTCTTTGGTTAATTCTAACTATCGCTCAAAAAATAATCACATTGAACTGGAAAAATAAGCAAAATCTTATGTTTACTGAGTTTATTTCAATAGCAAAATATGTATGTAAAAAAGAAATGCAAACTGTTTATCATAAATCATCAAATGTAACACACAAAAGACTAGCTTGCCAAAAATTGGAGAGATTGTTAGATAAATATTGATTACCTTTCTTGGATAAAACAAATGTTTACCATGGATGTTTGTATATAGTATAAATAGTTATTATGTTTTATATTGTTTATTTTTAATACTTTATGTCCATGTTTATTAACAAAATTTAATAAAAATGTTTTTGGAAAGAAAAACTAGATTATCTTCTGGCTTGATACTTCCCTCCTGTTCAGGTTCCATTTTTCCCTCCTTTAATCTGGCATACATCCAACACTTTTCATAATCTAGTCACTTCTACTTTGTCTCTGACAAACTTTTCAACAGAGACCCTACTGCTTTGCCTCATCATTTTGTTCTTTCTCATTTGGCATTCTGTCTAAAACAAGAGGTACTAAGCCTCCGTATGGCATGATATTCACCTGCAATTCATCACTGTAATCATACAAGCTTTGCTTGTCCTCTCCTGAAACACAACACTGCTGTCTTCCTCCATTTCTGCAAAGCTGGGTCCTGGTAGCAGCCCACTGGCACTACTTAGTAACTTAGAGTAGGGGTTGCTTTATTTAGACATCTTTTGTACGATATTTATACTTCATATTTTCACTATATACACTTTAGAAATAATTATCCTCCTCAATCCCTCCAATTACAGCAATATTTTATTAACATTATTTCTTCATTGTCTTTTTGTTATACAAAAACTA
The DNA here is from genome assembly GCF_019279795.1 of Protopterus annectens. Lineage (NCBI taxonomy): Eukaryota > Metazoa > Chordata > Ceratodontiformes > Protopteridae > Protopterus > Protopterus annectens. The sequence continues at coordinate 1,144,673,396 of NC_056741.1, read as the reverse complement.
CTCACAATGTATTTTCCACAGATACCATACTGTCATTAATAAAACTTTATCCGTTTATCTGTTTTAGTTCCTTCATTGCATTTATCAGATATACTAATGTTCATTTTCTCAAGTCATTTTATTAGTCATTTTGTAGACATTTAAAAAAAGCTTTGCTTCCTTTGCAATTCAGAAAACAACATTGCAATGTTTCTTCATATTTACATAACCATTCCTAATATGTTGTGCATTTCATACTTCCCTTAACAGGAATTTTATCCAGTATAAGTCTCCATAAAAATCTCCCCTTTCATAAAACATTTCAAATCTCTTTTTTGCCTTTAATTGTACCTTTGACATCTTTTCTTTCATTTTTTCCTGTAGAAATACAAAATGTTTTCATTTTCTTATACCAACTTTTCCTATATATTTTAATACATTTTAATTCAGTTTTCCATATGTTTATATTTCCTTGCACCCTTGGCCATCCATATCTTCACATTCCCCTTTCCTTTTCCATTGCTTTATTTATTCCCATATAGAATCATATTTTAAAATTGTCTTCTTATCACCATATTCATTTTATGTGGCATTTTTAACCCCCAAAAGGGAAGCATTGAAGCCAAAACAGGGGTTTAATAAATGCAGCCCCAACTGTCTTTCACATCATATACTGCTTTTTTCTTTTGATTTAGTCTTAAAAAAATCTATAGGCTCATTTGCATTTAACATATATTTTTCATTAAATGGTTGAAATACCTTTCACAGTTCTTATCATTCATTATTTTATAGCAGGTCTGTTCTATGCTACATGATATTTTTCAAATTTCACACCTAATGTACTAATTTAATTTCTTGTGAAATAAATTTCCCCAATCTACACCACTTCTGTAACTCGTTTTCTTATATAAATATAAACCTAATTCTAGTAATGCCTCTGTTTTAATATTGCTGCTTCTAGACCATTTGTGTAGGATATGATCACATTCACCATCATTAAACAGCCACATAACTTACTGAATACCCTTATTTTACCCTCTTTTGTATCTTGCTTTTTTGTCCTAATAATCCATTCAACATTATGGACACCCATGATACTTCGTAAATTGATTTAACTGTTAACATCTTCTTTCCTATACCATATTCTTTTAAAAGTAGTCTACATTTTATTATGATTTATATTATCAAAAGGTTTTTCCATATCAAGGGCCACCATTTCAGTTGCATTACTTCATTCCATATATGTCCTCGGTGATTACTTCATCCAAAATCCTCTCCATTATTTTCTATACAAGTCTCCATTTTATTTTTCTGTATAAACTTATATCTTCACAAATTCTATCTTTTATTTCTTTCTTACATTCATTTATTACTTCCAACAATTTTTCTAGTCTTTTTTGTTATAAAATAAATCTTAAACCATCTGGCTGAGGTACAGATTCTTCCTTCCCTCCATTTATTTCTTCCTCCCACTCCTTTCTTAGAATTGTTTTTCTTTTAGTATGTTTTCTTTTTCAACATAATTTCTGACATACTTTCAATTTCCTTCATTTTATTTTCCTGTTTATAATTTCATTCCTCATCATTTTAAATCTCCATTTTCCTTTCTTTACATTGATAAAGCAATACTTTTCCCCTTCTCAAAAAGATCTTCTTTTTAAATACTAACTTTTCTTATAGTCATACAGCTTTTTGTCCTGTCTTATACTTGCTACTTCCCACATCCAAGAATTTCTCATAATTTTTCTTTTATCATATTTCCTTTCAATTCAGTCTGTATCCATTTAATACATTCACCTGCAATATGCTATATTCCTGTCAAATGTTTTCATTGTTAGATGTTTATTTCTTTTTGCAAATATTGCTTATTTAACCTATTACCAGTTAAACATTTTATCCCTTTTCTTTTTATTATTTCTTCATTTTCCCCTGTGAATGTCCGTATGTCTCTGTGGTCAGAAAAATGTATTGCTTTGCTTCTTACATCAATTTCTCTCACGTGTTCTGAATATGTTACATGATCTATTGCTGTTCCTAAATTTCCCCTTTACGTGAAAGTTATTTTTCCTAACTGTAATCTACCATTGTTCATCACCTTTTATTTTAATGTCCCATACCATTTTGCTTTTCCTTAAATTACAATTAATCACCGTATCTGTAATTAAGTGATGCATTTTATCTCCTCAGACATCTCCCCCACTCATTTCTATATGCATATAACACAGTCAAACTGGCTTCATTTTTATTATTAAATTACACACTAACATTCTACCTGCCAGCATTACTGTCATGTTCATATTCACATTAACAACCACTGCAATCCCAGAACATTTATCCTTCCCTCTTGCCATACTGCTTTCCTCCATGTCAGTTTAAATCTTTCTCTTTTACTTGTCTCAGCATACCTTGTATCCTGTAAACAAATTACATCTGCACTGGTATTTTTACTCATTTCAAACATAAACATTTTTCTTGCACCATTCTTTATGCTGTTTACACTTAACAACACCACATTAATAGTAAAGATTTTTTTCTTTACTTTTTTAAAGGTATTTTTATTTTATTTTCCTTCTTCTTCTTCTACCCCCTATACACTTTCACCTTACTGACTCTCCACCTTGGTATCAAATATATCATATTTACTTTCCAACTAAATTCCTTTTTCTTTCCTTATCTTTTACTCCTCCTCCAATATTTTAATTCCCATATTCCTGTGTGTCTTTTTGGCCTATCATCTGATTCCCCATTCCCATTGTCTATTACCTGTCCCACTTCTGTTTCTTTAACAGTTGTTCACCTTGAACCTCCATCCATTCATTTCCTTTCTCTTTGTTCACTATTTCTTCCCTCTGTCATCTATAATTAAAGGGCAACCAAATAAAATCAGTCAACCCCCCAAATTTTCTTCACTTTAGTTTGCAATTCTTCCTTGAATGTGTGAATTCTCCACATCATTATGTTACATATATGTATAAGATATGACAAGTCATTCTCTGCCATTTACCGGTGTTGCAAACCACCTAAAAATGCTACTGTGACTTCTGTATCACCATTTTTGACAGAAACCACTCTTCCCCCTCCACTCCAAAGTCCTCCATGCTCTCTGCAACAGCATCATTAGCTTCCATCATTAAAATGAACTTCAGTGTCAGCAGCAACCTCTGCCATCTAATTACTTGGAAGAGTAGGGAAAATTCCCCATGCTTGGGACAAATTTTCCCTCAATAGTATGAATACCACCTTGAGTCTCCCCTGAAAAGAGAACAATTACCTAGTGGGACTTATTTGAACAGAGAGTAGATAAATTGTAGTTCTGATCACTGTATTGCATTGAGCTTGTTTTACAGTTCCCTTGTCATAACAGTGGTCATATTGTTTGAGCAGATCACCATCACCAAATATCAGGTTTTATGTATGTGCAATGAGGCAGTCACACCTCCCTCCAGTCTTAATGTCTTCCTGCCTAGGCTCGCTTCCCAGATGTGCTGTGAATTGGTGGTAGGGGTATATAGTTTCTCACTTTAATTCAAGTCTTTTTGGTTGCTAATATCATGATAGGAATGGACCCCATTCCTAAGTCAATGTATGATTAAAGTTCATTAAATCAGTATTGTTTCAATCTTTGTCTTTTTTTATGAGACCCATTACTTCTACAATTACTGTTGGAACTGTCTGGGTATCCTTCATCCATACTGCCCTCATTTCTAACTGCAAATCCTGTTATTGTATGACTTTGTTTCTCTCTGCATGTAAGACACTGTAATCACCAGGTATAGTCATTTCAATTATCAATGCTACTTTTCTCTTTTCGTGTACTACTATATCTAGTTGTTTTGCATCTATTTTTGAACTGTTGGCAAAGGGTGGTCCCATGTGACATAAACTTCAGCATTCTGTATAATGTTTTATAGCTCATTTTACCAATGCTTCTCATCTACTTCAGTATTGTAATGTTTGCACAATCCCCAGTGGAACAGTTTTGCCACGTTATTATGCCTTTAGATATATATGGGTCGTCTATCATTAGTGCGTCACACTCAGGAGTAAGATGTGCGACTATTTCCAGTTCTGTTTTATAGAACTTGCATCTGTCTGTTTCTCCCACATGTTCAGTGTCCTTTGTAAACCAGCATATACGTAGTCCACTATCCTGGGCCACCAATATTAACCTTTCATCTTTTAGTTTAAATTCACCTCTCCTTACCCATTCCTGCATCAGATACTGATTGACATGAGGTTGTTCCATGAGATTTCTGTACTTGCAACTATATTTATCCCTTTTCCAGATTTCTTACCTTCCCTTGTAATCCTTGTTATATTCTTTCTTTTGTTTTTGGCACATTCAGGTGCTGCCTAATTTTTATCTACTCCTGGTTTGATTTCTATTCCCACTTGACAATGATATACTTCTGTTAAACTAAGGAGGGGAAGTAATCCCAGAATGTTTTTCTCGTGTTTTAAACTTTCACGATGTTTGGATCTGGTATGGTCAGCAGATATCTATACAGTCATACGATTAAAAGATCTATACATGTAATCAATTTCAACAAGGTCCATACCTCCTTCAGAATGGGGAATATATAATCTTGATATACACACTGATTTTTATATATAATTTGATAAGTGTGAAGCATTTTTCTTGTTTTCCTGCCAATCTGTTCCTGAAATCAAGGAAGCTGAAAGCCTGATGTAGAGCGGTTAGATTGAGGAATGATGACACTTCCTTGTTCTTGAACACGTATACATTCATTTAAATGATTTTGAGAAGGATGTAATGTATGCCAATGATATGTTTAGTGTAGCTTTATTTGGAATGCTATGTTTTTATAGATGTTTTTCATACATATTTTGGTATGTTTTATTGATTTGTGATTATTATATGGTTTTAGAAAGATTTTCTAGGGAATGTATATGATGATTTGCAATTATGAACGCTAGCACTTTAAGGGTGTAGTAGTTTCCCGCCAAGGAAGCTATTTAAACTTGGGTGGTTTTATTAATGCTGTAGGTCTGAAGAAGCCTAGTGGTGAAAGCGCTAACCTGTGTGTGATATTTTTATGCATTGAAACAACCTCTTGAAATTTTTACAACTCCTCTGACTTCTATTTGGCAAGTGGTGTTTTGAGTACTTTGAATGAGTACAGCTTTGCTCTACCTAGCGTCGCTCTAGCAATTTTTATAAAACGTTTGAAAAGTGTGAAGCATTTTTCTTGTTTTCCTGTCAAATCAATCCATTATCTTTTGGTGACAGTCACTCATTCCAAAACTATGTTAGAACAGGAAGAGCAAATTGGTTTATAGCTTGGACTTTGTTCCTTGATGTCAGAGCTGTTTTCAGTATTAATTTTAGCCTTCCCAACTATTCCTTGCTGAGGTTTGTTCGCATTTGTTCATGTTTTGTCAATCAATCATCAGTTCTCAAATATTTATATCTTGTCTCCTGCTCAAGTTCCTTTATATAACATTCCTGTCCCAGGCTGATATTTTCTTGGTACTGAAGTTTTCCTGCTTTAAATGTTACTTTTGCATCAACTGAAAAAGTTTTGACCATGTGCAGTTGTGCTCATAAGCTCTGGAGATGAATGTTAATTTGTCCCCTTGGATACCGTCTTTTGAGTGTGAGTGTATGATTGGTCTTTTGTATCACTTGGTGCTCTATTGCAGGACTTGACTCCATTTTAGTAAGTACTTTATCGTTTATATGTGTATTCTCATATATGAGTTTTTTATTATATGAGCTGTTTATATGCACTGTTTGCTTTTGGCCTTATTGAGAGGCCCGATCTCATGGGGGGGGGGGGTGATTGGGTAGTGCGCTTAATTAAAGGTATTTAAAGGTGTTTTAACTTGCTGAATGTATTAATCAAGTCTGAAGAAGCGTTCAATATGTAAAAGCTCTTACTTATTTTTTACGTGCATTAAAATTTTGTTTTTTATTATGTTTGGACTTTTATGTTTTATTGACTACTGTCTACTGGAACTGTGTCTGCTTTTGATGCCACTTTTATGTTTTATACTTATTTATTTAATGGTTTGTTCCTCAGAAGTTACTCTTATTTTGTTTTCTAGACAGCTTAATGTGTTAAGGGTATGACCAAAGAGCAGTGGTGACAAAATGCCACCCTGTACTCCCCCCCCTTTGAATTTTTATCTCTGAGATAATTTGTCCTTTATCATGGCTTAGCTTCAAAGTGGTTTGCCACTTTTTCACGGTCACTGTGACATAACTGATCAGTGTAGGATATTTTATATATATATATATATATATATATATATATATATATATATATATATATATATATATAAACACATATACATATATCTGCAAGCATTGCTTTACCCATAAATATGTGATGCTGTCAAATGCTTTTAAGTAGTCTATCCTTGCAATACTTTGATTCTCCCCCTTCTTACAATTCTCCATTCTGACTTTATTTCAAATGATCCTTTGTTCCATATGACTTGCATGTTATCCTTCTCTTCTAGTACCATGATTGAGTTCTCTTCTAAGTGACTATTAACTCTGTCTGCATCAATTCCAGTGTATAGTTTATATATCGTCAGAAGGCAAGTTATTGGTCTATAGGTTTTATGATAGCTTACAGGTTCACTCTTGAGGATGAGTATAATTTTTCCTGTTAACCAGGATGGTGTCTTTTTAAGATGCTCATATAAGTAGTTATACTCAGAGCTAATCTTTATGTAAAGAAGTTAATACTTTTATCCAGAAGTTTGGCACTGCATTTGGACCTAGGGTTGTCCATTTAAGAGTTTTAATTTTGTTTCAGTTTTTCTGGCTATTTCATCTAATTTTATATCCTGTACATTTGAACCTCTTACTATTTCTTTTACTTCTATCCATTCAGCTTCTTTATATTCCACAGTGTCTTCATATATATTTCTCCAAAATGTGTATCTGCCTATCTTGTAAGTTTTTCTGCCTGTGCTGTTATCTTTAATTTACTATTTGCAGTACTGTATGATAGATCCTGGTCTGTTCTGATAGTGTACATTGCTTTTAACACATCTATGTTTCTAAATATTTTTATTGATCTGTTCCCTTGTTTATACTCTTCTAACAGTGACAATTATATATCCTTTCCCTTATTGCTCTGTTTTTTGTGGTAAGACTTTATGTTGTTAATTTAGCTGCACAGTAATGTATCCTATTTACTTATGTTATATCACATGCATTTCTGTCAAGAGTCTTCATTACTGTGTTCATTTGTTTCATCAGACTTCTAGCATTTTGGGTCTTATTCACTTTCTGTAATATACTTCTTTCATTGACCTTAATATGTCTGTCAATCTCTATTAAATTAAGCAACTCTTCCCTTAGAACATTTTCTTCTAAACTGAAGGCACATTTCTTTGTTCTCCATTTTCTGCAAGCATTCTACAGAAAGTTCAAGAACACCTTCCTGTGACATATTCTTTTCAGCAGCATCCTGTGTCATCTATTGTTCTTTCATACGGGAACTCTTTGGCCTATCACTTCACAATATTGACCACGTCAGAGTTGCCACTGTTTCCCTTGCAGTGCAACTCCAGTTGAAATTTTGTACTGGTTTCCTGCTGAGGGCTCCAGGGTACCTTCATGTGGCAAATGATTACATTCTTCCCATTCCACCTGTTTCTCCTTACTTTGGAGACTCATTTTTCCTTCATGCTGTGGCATAACCTGTGTCAGACTTTCTACACTAAATCCTTCACTTTGCAGGTATTCCATAACTTCAACTTCGATTTGCTTGACTTCTGCTTTACTAATCTTCTGGTCTATATTCCCTCTTTGTGATATATATTTTTTCTATTCTGAAATATTCCATATTTGGGTGCCTTTGCCTGTATTTCTCTTCAAATATATTTGTAGTTGATTGTTTTTGTACTGATTGTTTGCCTGTCTCCTTTGCATAAATACTGCATCATATCAGATCTCTCTCTCTTTCATCTGCCCATGTTTCTTTTTTATAGCTTTGAAAAATCATTATTATATTATTCATATGTTATTCATTATATTTTTGTACTTCTGTCACTTTTTTCGAAATGGCCCAAAGTTTCTTGGTCAATATAATGCTTTTAATGAATCTCTTGTATTAATTAACACAAACTTGCATTAGAAGCTTTTAACAGTTTTCCTTGTACAAGTATTTTTCTTTCTAATTGTTTTCTTAATCTTTTTGAATATAGTTGATCTGGAAATTCTGGGCTTCTTGCATAATAGTAACAATACATAATTTCTTCCTTATCTTTAGTAATCCACTGTCATCTTTATGGCTCTTTTTTGGCCTGTCACTTCTTGTGTTTTTTGTGAACTACTACTTCTACAGCAGGGTGGTCATCCTCCCCCTAAACCTGGCCTAACCCCTTTGTAGGAATGTTTTTATACTATTTATTCCAATCCTGGCACCAGTGAGCATACCAGGATTGGATACTTTTTTATCCCGGGACTTGTGCACCTAGCTGGCTTTATTTTTAACCTACTTCTGTCCATGATATATGCTATATAAAATACAGTCTATGTACCAGTGTTGTATTTGTGAGATTTTGTAAAAACAAGATCCACCTCATGAAAGTACTCACCAAGACTTGAGGATGACTTCAGTTCAAGCAATACTGCTCTCCTTTTGATCTGCTGCAGTCAGAAGTGAAAATACTTCTTTAAATCTCTGCTACTTATAAACTAATAAGTCATACCTGTTACTAGAGTATTAACAGTTGCAAGGTGCAGAAATGTCATTATCTAGTCTAATTGGGTTAGGTTAAAGCATAAAAGCCACTTCTGCAATTCAAAAAGGTAAAGAAGCTACTGCAGGTAAGAGGTTGAAATGACAGGGGCAATTGGAATCGGATTAAAATAGTATGCAGCTCACTGTATGTTACAAACTGTAAGACACCAATGCATAATCTGAAGGAATGTTTTGGGAAAGGTTTGCTTGCTTTGGACATTAAATATGCAATACAGTGGCAGTTTTGCTTACTGCTCAGTACATTTCTGCTAATCTATCAGGCTTTAACACCTGCAAAGATCTAAATATCTTATGCATCTCTGATAACTCTCATTTCATTTTCTGCTTGCAAGTATATGCATTTGCAAGTTGCCATTAGCAATGGGATTTTTCAAAAATCTGAAATCCAAGAATGCATATTACAGAAGCAAAGTAAAATGGAAATTACAAATAAGCTGCTTAAAGTAGGATATGAGCTTTGCAGATGGTAAACCAGCAGTTTAGTGTCATGGGCTATACAATTCTCATTTTGTATAAGCAGATTATGATTGGAGATGAAGAATGCTGCTGTTTTTAATTTCTATAGTCACTATAAGGAAAAGGGGAGTAGCTAAATACCTAGAGTTTTTAGTATACTTAGCATTACTATGGTTTCCATCAAGAACTTTTTAAACAGAATGTTTAAACTCTGTACTACCTGGATGACATTACCTTACACTTGTACAATATCTGTCAAGTAGATTAGATGATAAAACTGAAGATTAAAATGGGTCAGAATATGTTGAGAGTGGAAGACTGGAGATGTTCGTGAGCTGGGGCAACTGAGTCTGTAAGGTAGGTAGAATTATGGAATGATCACATTTGAGATGGAGGAGGCAGAAACGGAAGGTAAGAGTTTAGCAAAATAAATAAAACGACAAAGACAAAATCTAAGAAATTAGAAAATGTGTGTGGGGGCAGAAAATAGCAGGAGAAAAGTGGGTGCATCATCAAGATGATTCAGTAATAGCGTGTGTGTAGAGTGCATTTAACAGATTGGTGCAACAGAATGTAGTGAGGAATAACTTATTTGGAGCTATTAGACTAGTCCATGCATCTGCCCTTGATTTGTCAGTGAACAATTAATCTCAAAAACACATTTTGTCATCCATGCAGTAGAAATATTCATTAAATGCACCTATCTAAAGCTTTGACACTGACCCAGCTCTAACTCTGAAGTCTGACTCAGTCACTTTTCACTAAATGAAACATTTACTCACAAGAGTCACTCAGTGACTTGCCCAGACTGCCATGAAGTAAGTCTGCCAATCCTAGCTAGAGGTGGGCAGTAACTATAATGTACTTGTGTACAAACTGAGTAAAAGATACTGCTGTGGCAGTGTCAGGTAGCCACAATGTTTTAGAAGATAATGAAAGTCTAATGGTGACCATCGTCACTGGTTTTAGGGAATACCTTGCAAGATTTTTTTTTCATCCCCTCCTGACATTCACCACTTGACTCCCCACTGGCCCTTTGGCCAATATTTGTATCCCTGCTTTCTCTCCCTTGTAACCCCTATAGCTTCCTGCTGGACAATGTTGAATGTATCTATGTATTTGGTGGGCTCTTTACCTACTCAGGAACTTGGTCTTATGGCACATGACTTGGGGCCAATGATCAGGGAAATAGGAGCCATTATGCAGCAGTGACTTATCAGATTCAATAATGGGGAAAGTGACAAAGGACATTAGTACACCTGATGTGCACATCTGCCCACCTAGCACAGACCATGTTGGTTCTCTTTGGGCTAGAGTTGGTCTGAGTCTTCTGGTCTCCACCAGTCATAGCACAAGTGCTAAAACCTCACCAAACCTCCCCAGGATAAGAGAGATGGCCTTTTGTCACTTCATTATCTCCCCCAGCAGACCCTATCAGTGGTATAACCCTGTTTCAAAACTATGGTCACTAGTAGTACAGATAGTCACTTCCCCTCTGACTTATTATGCAGGCATAATAATTTGTTTTTGGCAACATTGGAGTGATGCATTCTGTGTGTGTTTAAGGCAATAACTGATGGTGAGAAATCCAAGCTGGGAACTTGAGCAGTTGTTGCAGTAACTTTCTAAGTTTCTTTTTAGGAGGAGTTTAATTGTTTTTAAAACTTATCTCCTGTATTATCTGCATGAAAATGCAACACTAAGTACTGATTAAGCAAAATGCCGAGATACTTATGAGCTCAAGGCAGGGAAATGCATGTTAGTCTTTAATATTACTTAATGGGGAACAGTTCATCTTTGTGGTGGGGGTGTGGTATTGTTTGTATGACTTTAGCCTGAACAATTAATGATTAGACTGTTGGTAATTAACCAGTTACGTTGCAGACTAAAATCTTTTTGAATGTCAGTTTGTAGATCATTGGTTGTATTGCTTGATTTTAGGGAGTCATCTGCATAGTGTGTGAAATTAACTCATTCACTCCAATGGAGCTCAGGAAGTTTACACTGTAACTTCCAATGGGCGGAGCCTAAGCCTTTTCACAGACTCAGATTATGTCCTCACATTTCAAACAAATGTTCATATCTCTGGAACCATATGGGGTTATGAAAGGTATAAATGGTAAACTCTTCAGCCCAAGCTATTTTTATGGTGGTAGTACTCTTTTAGGTTCTAGGTCTTAAACCGAATTTTATAAATCACAATAAACACAGTAACTATATTTGTAATATTTTGTAAACAACTCACAATATCTCAGCAACCACTCAAGTTGCACACAAACTGTCAACAGCATTTTATTTGTCTAGCTGAGAGCTTTAATATGAGGCTAAGGAGTTCTGTCTGTGTTACTTGGTTGTTGAAATACTTAGAAAAATGTGAAAATTATATCTATATAAATGAATATCATAAAGTTAAATCTCTTTACCTGCACTAGACAGAGGTTAATTATTAATGCAGCTGAATTTGCCATTGTGTAAGCTTTAAGATGAAGTTTGTTTAAACCTTGTACATAGCATGTACATGTACATAGTTTTGGAATTATTGATGCAAATATGAACAAGCAATATTTGATGCCTAGAGACGTCAGCAGGAGTTAACTGCAGATGCACCTGGAGGCGTCACTCGGATGTTTGGAAGATCAGATATTAGACTATTGCTTGGAAAATGCTTCTGGTACACCACAAGCTTATGTGCAAATAAGCTGAACTCAATTTCTCCTGTGAAGGTAATTTAAGTCACGTGATAATATCGTCTGAAAAATCTATTATTAGAAAGTCTGTAAGTAGTATGCTTATGATTTCACATTTCAAGTGTTTGTTTTTTTTAACTTTATATGAAACGTGATATTTTTTAAAAAAGTGACATGGGGACATATACAGTAACAGAAAATAAAACATAATAATATTTCCGTTATTTACATGCAGTATACAAACATGTTTTTCTTTGTAATGATTTTCATGCACTCCAGCATTACATAATTGCTCAGTTCCTGCCATCCCTTAACTTTCAATCCTCCTCCTGAACATTATTCTCTGCTGCATTGTTCCCACAAATTCAGTTTCTAATGAAATCATGGTTCTGATGAAAACTAAGCCATTAATCATTTTAATTTTTAATATTTCCTGCAGTGGAGCCAGTTGTCTGGTGTGACCTGGTGGCAATTTTATTCTTTGTTATTGGACTGCTGCTAGTTTTTGCTGATTCACACATTTGTTTTATTTCTACATAATTTGTTCCTTCCCTTTTCTAAAAACCTCATCTCCGATTCTTTGATCTCCTTTACAACATTCAGTACTTTAATTAAAGTACGTTTAGAGTTTGATTTCCATTTTCTAGTATTTTTTTTTTTTTGGCAGCCAGTAGCATTAAAGTTAGCAATGCTTTTCTATGTCTAGGCATTTCATATTCCAGCTCAAAAAAACTCATTTTCTCAGTTACAACCATTTGCTCTCCAACATTTCTGACAAAGTATTCTGTAGGGAATTTTTTAAATCTACCAACTCGCTGTATTCGCCAAAACATGTTCGCAATTAACTCTTCCCCATCACACCTCCAGAATTTGCTATCTACCCGAGGAAAAATTCTTTGAAGTCTGCTTGGGGTATAAAAGGTTGCACTACGTTGTTTCTGTACCTGATGGAAAAGGTAGGACTGGTAAGACAGCAGGGAGCAAGCTAATATAATTGTATCAGAAGCTTTGTTGATTTGGGGTTAGTATGTCATGAGTATTTATATAATCCAAAATTTGTTGGTGCACTTTTTTTCTTTAACAGCACATATTTATCACTATAAAGTCTGCATTTAAAGGAAGTGGGACTTTAGGAAATGGTTTATTACATACTTAAAGCTGTAGGGTACAAATTCATTTGTGACAGTACGAGAGTTTTGATTGGGTAGGACTGAATCATTTTAGAAATCAGATCTAATAAATGGTCTGAAGGATTCTTCAGTTTCTCTCATCGAGTGTTTTTGTTGTAAAATAACTTATAAGATAGTAGAATGTTTTGTACAAGTCTGATATGAAGTTCTAGGATTAAAAGGAACAAGTTAAAATTGGGGAGTCATTAGATCCAAAAACTTGGCTTTAAGAAACTAGTGTTTAGTTTCTTACTAATTGCAAAGGTGGGAAAGACATTTTCAAGGGTTTTTAGGGATTTCAAGATAGCCTTTGCTGGCTTAACTAGACTCTGTGGTAGAAGCTGCATGTAATGTCATGGTGTTTGGTATGTTTAGCTAGGACTGCAGGTTTTTTTTTTTTGGGGGGGGGGTTCCAGGCTTTTGATGCATTATCCCATTACTTTGTTTTTTGAGTAGTAGAGTCTACCAAGGACCTTTTGTAGCCTTGATTTTTTTCTATGTTGCAATGTAAACAGCCTGTCCTGTACAGCATGGGTAGGGTGTTAAGTTCTAAAAGTAAGATAGGACAGGTAGTGGGCTTTATTTGGTATATATAGTATTGCAGTTTGGACTAACTCTACTGAAATGGTTGATCTGTTGCCTTTAGTACATATCTTGAGAGTATTAAAAGTGATATTATTTCTCTTGAATGTTCATGCAGAAAGTACTGACTAAAGGTTACCAAGTTTGGTAAACAGTTGTGAAATTATGGGGTGTGTTATTAATGAAGAGGTATCTGTATTTAAGGTCTGATATACTGTAGTTGTTAATCAGATTAGCCAATGTAGGCTGATTCACCCAATTTTTTTTATTTTCATATAGTGTTAAGATGTGCTTTACTATAGCTATTTTGACAGGGAATGGATATGTACAACTAACAAATAATTTGTATGGCTACTATATAGCTAAATGGATATGCAGTTACGGGTTGTATCTGATATTCATTTTGGCAAGTTTTATTGTAAGGTTGTATCTTTTCAAATAAGTAGATTTAACTCCACAGGAAAGTCTGTATATTTACACTCTGAAGACAGGAGGTTTGGGATTAGGTGCAAGTAATTCTTTTTAAGGTGTTTAGAAATCACAAAACTCGTCTTCAGTCCCAAATAAAATTAGACAAGAACCAAAGCTAAAAATAAAACACCCAAATGGACTTGCTCATGTGCTATACTGCATTGATTAGGCCATGGAACAGTCTAATATTTCAGTCTTAGTGGAACTTAAAACTCTAAAGTGCATACATTTTTTCCTACTACTTTATCAGAGGAACTTACATTTTTCTATTCCATTCCTGTTCTTTGCATCTCGTTGCTTGAAGTCATTTCTCGTTTTCTTGCTCCATATATTCTCACTGTGTATTTTAAGCTTCTTTCCATTTTCTGTTTTCCACCTTGTGTTTGCAGTATATCCTCATATTTCCTACATATTTATTCACGTCTAGTTTTTATACATTCTCAGTGTTTACTCCAATAAAGAGTCTTAGCTTTAATTTTGCTACTTTCCTAATAAAGTACTCGGTGAAAACAAACTACATGTACTATTGATAAAGATTTCCTTGTACAAACTAGTAGTCAATGCCATGTATAATTCCATTAACTAAACAAAACAACCGAGTGTAAACAAAACAACCGAGTGTGCATTTTATGCAGATATTTTCATGCTATGTATATTTTTTTCACCTGACCACTTGTATGTGATTCCCATTTGTACATTTTTCAGAGCTTATCTTTGCACATAACTACAAATAATCATAATACAAGAGCATCATGCTTCTGCTTGGGTGAGTAGGATGACCAGTAGTAAGAAGTCGTTTATAGAGCCAGATCTAAACAAGTTTCCTTTTTCAACAACTGCACTCATTTTACACAATCCTTAATAGAGGAAGATCATGAACAGATTTTGGTGGAAGTATTATACTGCCTGTTAAATACTACTTGTGAACGTTTGGACAGTCAGTCCTCTTAACCATTTGATCCTAAATGGTCAGTAAATAAATTAAAATACGGTGACTGGCCTCATCTGTTAACCTTCCACCATCCATGACCAATAACTCCCTAGTTCTAGTTTCCCCTTTACATAAATATAGTAGTCTAAAAAAAAATCACTACCTTCAGTCGTATGAATATTAACCATTTAATTTCACTTATTGCTGCTGTAAAGGCCTCTTAACAGGCTTTATATATTTGTTTATTGATTGATTGATTGATTGATTGATTGACATTTG
Organism: Protopterus annectens; assembly: GCF_019279795.1. Classification (NCBI taxonomy): domain Eukaryota; kingdom Metazoa; phylum Chordata; order Ceratodontiformes; family Protopteridae; genus Protopterus; species Protopterus annectens. The sequence goes on along the minus strand of NC_056741.1, from coordinate 1,144,658,095 downwards.
TTTACCAGGAAAGTTCAAATGGTTAATTTTATCATTTTTTTTCTTTCAACACAGGCCTGGAGTGAGAAGTTCCACAAACATAGAAACAGATGATATATTTACAACAGGTAAAAACGGATGACATATTACAATATACTGTGAATGCATAGATTAATACAAATATTAACACACATGACTTATAAACAAATACACATATAGCATCAGTAAAACAAGATAAATACAATATCATGCAGTACTGAATTCTGTTGACATGTTATAAGTGAGTGAGTTTATTACTAACTTACAAAGTAAATGCCAGAGTGGAGCAGTGAAACTGAAGAAAAAAGATGAGATCAACGAACATAGCTAAAAGCCAGATAAAACTTTAATGGGTAAGTGCATTCACACCCTTTTGTGCTTTATCAGACGAGAAAACTGTGTAGCCCATCACCAAATATATAGCAAAAATAACAAGTCCCTTAAGCAGCAGCTCTGCTATGGGTGCCATAAAATGAGTAGGGATTCAGGTCATGTAGGTACCTTTCCATGTTCATGTAAAGCTTGTAAATTTATTTTACTGACAAGTGCTTTATTCATGCAGCTATAGGGAGAAAGTACATGCTAAAAATGTATGCTGATTGCAGGAGTACAGACTTAGTATATCTTGCTGTGTGCAAAGTCTACTCTTGTTTTTATGTATGGAAAACAAATTGCTCATTGATACTGGATTGTTATCAACTGTGCACCACTGCATAACATTAAAGAACTCACTAAATAAACCTGAAAACAGAATTACATAGTATCAGCTCATCGCTACACATTATATATGTCACAAGAACATATGCCTGTCAAACCTAGTAATATAGTATCATCAAAAAAGATATTTGATACTTTGGCATTTTCTAACATGCTTAAGTCTCTCCAAACTGCTACCAGGATAGGTGACAAATTTCCACACAACACTGTCTTAACTCTAGAATAACCCCCAGTCTCAATAAGATTAACGGAAAGCCTTTATAATTAAAAAAAAGCATTAATGAGCCATTTCATTTCAGCAGCACAACACACAGAATGAAAAGTTAAAACTAGACATTTAGTGAGTCCTATTTATATTAGTTTCTCCATTAGCCCAAACTCCAGTTAAAGAACAACCACATCCTAAACTCATTTCCTCTTCCCATAATATAACTTCCTCCCTACAAAATGATGCCTGTACTGGCACATATAAATTAGCATTACGTGGGTGTTTTTCTTCCCTTCTCTATAATTTCTGTGCTATTTATTTTTACAGTGTTAAGATTTTATAAAATCTAGTGCTGCTTTATTTAGGAATTTATCTCCTTGGCTGTTACATCATATTGGCTTCCACCTTTTAAGTTTTCTAGACCATTAAAAGCCTACATAGGGTGGTGGCTGCAGTCTCTCTTTTTTATTTCATTTCATTGGGATCATAATTCTAATCAGTCTCTGGGAATTCACATTTCTTTTCTATCTTATTAAACAACGTTCTTAGCATCACATAGCACCAAACCCAGGATAATAGGCTGATTAGTCTTATTAGTGGATCATTCTTAATCCCATGTGCTAAACTGCAATGACAGGCTGTGAACTAATGACATGGTCAGAAACAGTATTAGTGTAGAGAGAAATCTTACAGTGCTTCACACTGCTATTTGCCATCTTCAGCTACTGTTTAAGGTATAATGAATAAGAGTACATCTTTAACATTTAAAGTGTGTTTTCAATGGAGTTTTGGCACTAAAGATAGGTTACAGAAAGCCAATATGGAAAATGCTGTGGAAGCAGGCAGCCAGCAGGTGAAAGTTGCATCTGAACTTTAAATCATTATGCCTAGCAGTTCCAATCAGCAGAGGATGATTCTAGTTAAATATCTAAAGGGGCAATGTGATGTCATGATACCGTTTCAGCAAAAAGTGGTGGATGAGTAGACTAATTCCATGGGATTAAGCAATCAAATAGTCTATACTACTCAGACTTTGGTTACATTAGGAGTAAAAGAAGGCAGAGTGCAGGTTGAAAAAAATAATTTCACTCTTTGGAGTCTGTGAAAAACCATGATTGCACAATGGAACACATTCTCAAGGATTCACTGGGCACTGGAAATGGCTATGGATTGCAGTCATTGGTGGCTGACAGAGCTTATAGTAAACTAAGACTGATTTTGGTTCAGTGTATAACTTGGGATGAGGAGGAACAGGTCTTATCGCAGCTTTGGTAGCCTAGTTAAGAGGAACATTGCTAATAGAAGGCCTATTTTCAAGGATCATGATTTCTCAACTATTTTACAGCAGCTGGTGCAGTTACCAGCTTTTTATGAAAGAGGTGATAGCATAGGTTAAGATACAGTGCATTGCTTCCAGCAATTTTAAGTTTTTTCCAATAGGGATGCAGTTGTTCACCTTCACTCAGTTGATGACGAACAAACTGCAAGGTTTGCTGCAATCATTGTTGTGACGTTCCTACGCTGGGCCAGTAATCAAAGAGCCTGTATCCTCTTCACTGACACCAGTGAGGGATATTCACTTGGAAGAAATATAAATACACACAGTATTTCCAGATGCAGCTCTCTGCACCAAGCACAATTTCCCTTAAGAGCAAACGGGGAACATACTCAATCCAGAGTCTGGGTTCCCCCCTCTCTCTCTGCTCCCCCAATAAAATTCCCCACTGGCACAGCTATAGAGTTGTATCCTCAACAAAGTGTCCCAGGCCAAGTGCTCCACCACCCTCTCTGTGAAACCAGTGCTCTATGTCCCCGCTTCAAGTAGCTGACACACACACACACGCACACGCACACGCACACACACACACACACACACACACACACACACACACACACACACACACACACACACACACACACACACACACACACACACACACACACACACACACACACACACACACACACACACACGCACACCCTGGGAAAGGCCGACACAAACTTACTAACTATAAGGTAGATACTGCTACCAGGACACTCCAAAGCCAACTACTCTAAGGCTCTTACAATATATATCTATAATGTGTAATACAACATGAGTAACCACTGGAGCATCCCTACAGTATCATCATCTCTGGTAAGATCTGACCATAAAGTGGTCACTTTAGAAGTCAGCATCTCCTCCAACCCCCTCTCTAGCTAGGGTCAAGCAAAAAAAAACCTTCTCCAAAGCTGATGCAGCCTCCTGAGGGATGGTATAAACAGCTTCACAGCCCCCTACCCCTCTGTAGGAACTGGCACCAATGTCCATATCTGCACCAAAGTACTATATGAGCATTTATATAGATACATGGAATCAGGAATACCCGGCAGGATGAAATCATCCTCTGCAAGGAAGAGTAAACCTGTCTGGTGGACATCTGTAATAAATAAACTCTATAACAAAAGGAAAACAATTGCTGTCCAGGACCATGATGGAGCAGGTGCCCAGTTGGAAGCAATGCCTCCTTAGCCTGAACAAGCAAATAAGAGCACTAGTGAACTCCTCCAAAGCAAACTTTGAGTCCAAATTGGCCACATCTACTAGAGACAATCATAAGGCCTTCTTCACATATGTCCGCAGTCTCAAAGGAATCACCCAGATCTGCTCAGAACTGGTGGTCAAGGACACCACATACACAAATGCAGTAGATATAGTCAAGCTGCTGGCTGACATATTCAGCAAAAACTTCACCCCTCTGTCCCCCCATCAGTAAATCAGGACATCCCCAGTACTTGCCCCCGTCCACTTATCTCTAGGGAGCAGGCCATAACTACCCTCTGAAAGGCAAAAAATACAGCCTCCATGGGACCCAATAACATCCCAAGCTGCATCCTACATGAACTCTGGTGGGAACTTGCAGCACCATTATGCACCCTATTCAACCAAAGCCTGAGTACCGGCTCCATCCCAGCTGAGTGGAGGACAGCCACAGTCATCACTTTGCACAAAGGTAGCACATTCACCAATCTGGAAAAATTACAGACCCATCAAGCTAACTGGCCTGATCTGCAAGGCCAGGGAATGGATTATCATGACCCTCTTAACAAGGATATTGACAACTTCCAAACACTCGATCCCACACAGTTTGGCTTCATCAAGGGGGAGGTCATGTCTGTTAAATTTGTTCAACTTCTTTGAGACATAACGACCACACCAACTACTGAAGGAGGCAGCAGTAGCTCTCGCTCAAAGTACAAGGGGACATTTTAATTTTGAACAAATTTCCACTGTCAGGTAAGTGAAAGACAGACAATCCAATGTTATTAACTTATCTTGTCTTAATCTGGATGATGCTATCTTGGGTCTGTTGAATAAAGGGGTAAAATGTGTTCCCACCTGTTTTCCCAGTTTAGCAGACCTACTTTTTGAAGTAGGCCATTTTTGAAGAAAGTTAAATTTAAGAATGTTTTTCTGCACCAGAACTATGCAAGAAAGTTTGAATATCATGGATTTGGACTACAACAGTGACTGTGATTCTTTGTTGGACTTGTTTGTACATGAAAACGATTTGGTAGATATTTGGGATTTGAATAATGGTGGTCAAGATTTTTTTGATGCAAATGGGCCAGGTGGTGAGACGCATGATTTTCTTGCCACTGGATATGGTAGATTGAAAGTTACCTTATGTCAGTTCTTTTGTTCTCCCTAAATGTTTTCCTAACATTAATATGTTTGAAACACTTTTATGTAAACAGGTTAAAACTGAGTATGAAAAGTTTATGAGAAAGAACAAACAATTCAATCTGAATAAACAGGAATGGCTGGCTTTACAAAGGATACGTATGGGTAATGAAGATGTGATTTTTACACAGGCTGACAAGGGGGGCAACTGGGTCATCCTGTCCAGGGACAGATATAATAAAATGGCACATGATTTGTTGGATGATAGCAATGTATATTTAAAAGTGGACCGGGATCCCACAGCAGAATGTAACATCTTATTACTTGAATTATTGGAAAAGGGTGAAAGGCTGTTTTTTTTTTGTTTCTGCTGATGTTAAGAGGCTACATATTAGAAACCCCAGGGATGCAAGATTTTTTACGATACCAAAGGTCCATAAGGAAATGAAGACCCCCCCCCCCCCGGAAGACCAATAGTGTCTGGTATTGGGTCCTACTTTCAGAATGATGGAATGTTTTTAGATGTACAATTGAAAAATTATACATCTAGAATAGCAACACATATTAAAAATTGAAAGAAATTCTGTGACCTAGGGTTGGGAGGGTGGCCTAATGGTTAAGGTGTTTGCCTTACAAACACAAGGTGCAGGGTTTGAGTCTCACAAGGGGTAATTGGCTATGCTTAAAATGGCTCGCAAGAGCTGTTAGCTTAGTACTAATCTATGAACCTATGAACCTAATAGGTGGCATGAAGTGGGGGTAGAATTTCTATTGAGCCTGTGTAGATGTTGGAGCTCTTTACACTAGTATTAGTCATTCCCTGGGACTTGAGGCAGTAGCCAAAATGATGGGTGAAGAGCCTAGGATCAACTGTATATTACAACTTTTGGAGTTTTCATTAACTTATAATTGTTTTAAGTTTGGGAATCAAGTATTTTTACAAAAGGGAGGCACTGCTATGGGTGCCTACTATGCTCTAGCATATGCCATCATTTTCATGGGTCATTTTGAAAATCTTTTTATTTATAACACATCTTTTTTTGCCCACACGGTAGTCATTTGCAAGGGATATATTGACTAGCTGATTTTTGTCTGTAGGGGTGAAATAAGAGAATTTGATAAGTTTACGGATGATTTACAAAAAAACACTTTTGGGTTGTCTTTTACTCATAGGGTACATAAAAATGTGATGCAGTTTCTTAATGTAGAATTTTTCATAAGCACTAGAATGGTGGTCCATTTCAGACCTTTTTTAAAGAAACTGCAGCTAATAATTTTTTATTGGCCACAAGTATACATCTTCCACATTTATTAGATTCCTTACCTTATGGGGAGTACAGACGCATTTTCAACAATACATACAATAAGGCCACCTTGGAAAGAGTATTTTCCAAAGTGAGGAATAGATTAACAGAGGTTATAAGAAGAATGTGTTGAACACAGTGGAAAGGAAGGTTAAAATTTTTCACAGAACAGGAACCCAAAGGGTTAATATAAGGGAAAACAACATGGTTTGGTATGATGGAGACAAGAATATTTTTTAACAGATTTTTCCCCTTTTTCAGAGACATTGAAAGGGTTGGTAGACAAGTTTTGGCCCATAATTTCACAGGGGGGAAATGCCAGTGGGGTATTTCCTGAAAGGGCTGTTTTTTCTTATAGTAGGTTCCTTAATTTGAAGGAACTACTGAATAAGAAAAAGTCATCCACACATAGTGGCCCAGTAGGATGCTTCCCTTGTGGAAAATGTAAGGTTGGTACCATAGTTGGGAATCTTAATGGTATGAAGATTAATAATAGGGTTTATAATGCAACAAACAACTTTAATTGTTTGTGTGGTGTGGTGTATATTCTTGGGTGTGTACCAACCAAATGGTATGTGGCCCAAACAAAAAGAGTGGTTAAATGCATTATGGAGAATTTGGGTGATATCCGGCATAATCGGTTGGAAAGTCCTGTGGCCTCCCATTTTCAAATCATTCATGGTGGTTCAGATACTTTGTTTTTTAGTGTGTTAGCCAAACCTGTTTCCAATGATGGGGACAATTTCTAACCAACTTGTCTATGGAAACAAAGTTTATTATAAATTTTGATAAATTGTATCCTTCTGGGTTGAATTTAGAATTAAATATCACTGTTTAGTTTTTAGGGAAACTTGTTGGGCAGTTTATATTTATTTTGTGTTATTTAACTATTGCACTGGCACTTTAAATGGTTTAGTTATGTAATTGTGTGGTGGTTAACTTTTGTATAAATAAGCTGTGATTATGATGATTAATTATCCCTTGAAGGCGTGAGCTGAGGTACCAGGAGGTAACATCAGTAAAGCTGTTGGTCACAGTCTAATGTGGCTCTGTGTTTTATTTCTTTGAGACAATCACCAAAGCCATGGATGAGGGGAAGACAGTGCACGCCACCTACCTTCATCTAGCCAAGGCCTTTGACACTATTCCCCAGTCAGGGATAATAGATAAACTCTTTCAATTATGTATCAATCTGTATGTTACCAGATGAGTAGCAAACTGGCTCACTGATAGAAGCCACCTAGAAAAAATAGGGGCAGTCACCTCAAGTAGTTGACCCCGTAATGAGCGGCATACCCCAGGGTTCAATCAGTCTTGGGGCCTCTGTTATTTGGGATATACTTTTCTGTGGTGTAGGCCAATACCAGTGGGCTATGGCTCACCAAGTTTGCAGATGACTGCAAGCTGGGCAATGTCATCAGTTCCCTAGTGATATGGACATTCTCCAAGAGGGTCTCAACCAAACAAATGACTGGTGCCAGAATCATGGCCTCAAGCTAAATACCAAAAAATGTATCATTATCCCCTTTGAGGAGAGTGATATCTCCACAAATTATCACATGAATAACAACATCCTAAGCATGCAATTAGCCGTGAGGTATTTGAGCATCCAGGTTGATAGCAACCTGACTTTTGACCACCGTTTTGCTTCCATTGTATGGAAAGCTTTCTACATGGTCCACCTCATAAGTAAGGGTATCTCATCCATGGACAAGGAGGTCGTACCATCCCTGTATTCTTCCCATATAAGGCCCATTATTTAGTACAATGCCCCTTTCAGCATGTGCCTTGCAAAGCACATGCACCAACTGGAGAGACCACACAGGTTCCTCACCAGGAGAATCCAGGGCCTCAAACATCTACCCTACACATATAGGCTAAAAGCCACATCCCTCTTCTCAAGTTTCATACAGACTCCTCAGAGGTGATCTCTGTCTGACATACAAAGCAATCTCAGACCCCACATTGATGGGACTGCTGCATATCCACTAGTCAAGCTCTACTCAACTAACCTGCACCCATGACCTCAACCTGATCTATGACATCAATAGGACTTGTTGGCAGGACAGATTTGTGTCCCAGAGACTCCCCATCTGTGGAATAGACTACCTCTCCATGTTAAGCAGGGTACCTCATTATCCCTTTTTCAGCACAACCTGAATAACTGGATGGGAATAGAAAATATACTCCTGGGATTTCACCTGTATCCCTGCTGGACAGGAGCCTCTGGTGCTGACTTATCTAAACATGAGCTAAACTATTTGCTACACTTATAAGGGCTGCAGGGCCAATGGCATTGTAACTTCCTATGATTCTATGATCCTAATACAAATGGTAGTGTTTGACCCATGCAGCAAGGCTTCCAGGAGTGGCCAGTGTCACCAAATAAATATAAGTACTTTCAAAGGTTAAAATATTCTCTAAAAGACCAGCCACAATGAATGATTTAAATATATTTAATAATAAATAATAAAAGAACATGAAAATACTAAATATCTATTTACAATAAACACCAGAGTTTCAGACACAGGAAATATTAAAATAACAGAGATGAACAGATTCACACATACAGAAAAACAGTACTTAATTAATCTCACAATATTTTCCTGACTGATCTAAAGAATTACTATTCCCCAGTTACTTATTAAAACAAGGCATGATGAAGTGTGTGAATAATCCTTCTATGTCAGGTTTCAAAAACAGACTGCTCTCAAACTCTGTCTCATCTAGTATTAAAACATAATTTTAGTGCTGGATTACAGAATGACATCACATAGATCTGGTTAGCTGACTTCTGGTTCCCATACTACCCCCCTTTACTAGAAATTGAACCAGAAACTTGCACATTTGTTACTATACACACATATAGTGATTTGCTAAGATGTGTTATAACATCTAGAAGCCATAAAACCATTTCAACACTTCCACCCTTCCAGAGTAGCAATTTGTTCACTGCTAAGGACAATACAGCAGGATTCCTAGTCCTTGTTTTTACATATATTTTGTGTCTGACTGCAATCTGGAACTGTAAGATACAATCTTTATGGCTTAAACTAGGTAATTTCATTTCAAACTATTTTTCAAAGTTAGCTAGACCGAGATTAACCTCTTCGCTTCCAGTATCCTCTGTTGCAATATTAATTTCAACAGTTAGAATACAGTCTGACATAATAGGTGTATTTCTTTTTTCTGTCCAGCACGACCCACTGTTGGTAATTTTTTTAACGCAAGCAACTTTACAAATACATTTTCAATACAAGCACCTGTATAAATCAGTTTGATATACAAATGACATATAATTCTTTACAAAATTCCAGCTAGCTATGTTGGCATATGTTACACATCCACTACCCTACTTCTCCTGGCATAGCTGGCAATACCTTGCATCATCACAATTGTATTATGGGAAAAATAAATCTATGGCACTGCAGCAGGACAAGAGGAATAAATTAATGGACATTATTGAAATAGAAGAAGAAGAAGAAGAATGAGGGGTCTGAAGAAGAGGAAGGTGGAACAGTTATTGCATATAATTGAAGAGCATGCGATGGGAAGACAGATGTCACTTGGTAACTTGAGTAGACATAAAATTAATGGCAAACATTGGCTATGGTGGCAAGTGCACTACATTGTAGTGAAGGCAAGCATGCACAGTAGGGATTTTGCTTTTTGGCTATATTATTGATATTCCTAGAAACTACAATAGGGGCTCTTGTAATAAGAAGCCACAGCTGTGGGAAAATGGTACTCAAGTGATGCATGTAAGACAGTGTTTCATTTGTGCTAGCAACTGTTAACTAACTTTGATCTGTATGTTATGTTATTATTGTATCCTTAATGAGGAAGGAGTTTTCTAAGCAATGGTGACTCTTCATTGGGTTGTTTTTTAGGAGGAACATAGTATAGAGGCTTATGATTGGCTCCCTAAGCATAACCACCTTGTTATGTGTTTAAAACATAGATATCAAGATATTCATCTTAAGAGTGTAGTGAAGCAAATATAGAGAGATAAACTTTGACATCCATGTCAAAAACACATAACTGAGTTATTAGAGAAATCCACTGATAATTCTTTGAAGTGCATCACTTTATCTGCTCCATGTACTGTCCGTTACATAAAAAAATTGTAATTGCACAGTGTTTCATGGCTTTGAAATCTGTAAAACACTTGTAGGTTCATAAGTGATTACTAGGCTAATGGCACAGTACTGGAGGAACATATTATAATGTAGTCTGGCCAAGAATACACAGGATATGACAATATTATTGCAAAACCACCAAGTAGCAAGACACAAAAATAGAAATACCACACACAGGCAGGAAATAGGATCCAAAGTATTTATTCTTTAGCGCCTTGACTTAACCAGTCTTCAAGAAGTATAAAATAAAATAGCAAAACACTCCCCTTAAATACCCAACCCTAATGAAACAATTAAAAACAGCTATAAACTAATTAAATGAAATATTTCCAATTAATTTCACAATTAAGACCATGTGGAACCATAGTATTATACTTCAAGATGAATAGAGATTCCTTAAATAATAATTTGTTCTTTAACATTTCATCATCTCCTAATTTAACAAAAACTTTGTCTAAAATAGTAGCCTGTAACAACTTGTAATCACTTTTGTGATGCTACATAAAATGCACTGCAATGGAACTTTCCACTTTGCATTTCTTTATATCTCTGACATGTTCCTATAATTGATGTTTAAACATTCTTTTAGTCTCTCCTATGTATATTAAATTACATGGACAACGTAAAGCATAGATAATACCTATAGTAATACATGAAAAATTTCCTAATACTGTAAAATTCTTATTCCCCAGTTTATAAAATGTTTGTACAATCAGATCACAAATGTTACATTTCCCACAAGGAAAAGTACCCTTAGGTAACGGGTTATCTACTAAGCCTTCTGTAGGAGCAATGAAATAAGATTTAATAAGTTTATCCACTATACTGACTCCTTTCTTATAAGAAAAAACAGGATACCCATTCAGTAACTTATTACTGCACATGAAAAATATGCCAGAATCATACACAAAACTTTTGATATAATCATCAACAGTGAAAGTGAACCTGCCATCCTCCTATAAAAAAGTTAGGTAGCACAGGCTACATAATTATTTACACATGCAAAATCTTAGTCCAGCCAAGTAAAGTTGTGCTATATTGTGAAAAGAGCTATCTAAGAGGTAGACAGAAACTAATATAGCAATAAAAACTTCTTAAGAACAATGAAAGGACACAGACAGATATTTCAGATTTGAGCACTTTTATTCATTTAATACAGCATCGAACTTCAGAAATTGTGTATCATTAAATAATAGTTAAAGTTGTGCTATACTAATGTCTGCAGTATCATACATACATTCAGAACAGTAAAACAATTACTTAACAGATTCATCCTTATCCTATATCTCATCATTGTCATGTATTCATAATATTGCCATTTATTCTTCAGTGACACTCAGAAATCTCCAAGTAAAGACAGGTGTATGTTAAGCCAACAAGACATCCTTATCACTTCAGTACTTCAGAATTAAAACACAGCATTTCTACATTATGTATGCACAAACACTAAAAGACATCACAGTAATTGATTTTTTCATGATCACTAATCATTTCCACTGCTGCAATGATTTTCCATTTAAAATTACAGCTTTACAGTATTCGCTAAACCCATTGTAATATGCCCAGGGTATCAGTAATACATATATTTCTTGAAGTAAACTCACTAATGTTACATTCTTTTGAAGTGTTTCATATTAATTTACAATATTTCTACTATATTTTCTTACTTGTAAAATCCATGGTTTCCTAAGTCATTTGCCAACTAACGTGAGTAATAGCAAGTAAATAAGGTGGCATTAAACTATATCAAGTAAATTCTGGTCAATTCACATGTTTGTATGCAAATTAGACCCTTTCAAGTTTATTCCCCTGAATCACAGTAATATGTGAACGTCTATAGCCACTTGTGCATACAAGTCATTCTTGGCTGCCCATGAACTTGGCCTTCAGTTGATGTGAACATGCTGGGGACAGCTTTGAGGTCTACAGCAGTCCTCAGCAGTCTCTACTATGCCTTGGGAACATGCAGATAGCCTCAGATGTGCTCAAAGCCGAATACGTTTAGACAAAGCAAAATGGAGTCATATGCATGACCATTACACAACCATGAAGGATAATCCCTGCCCATCTAACATCATCTGGCAAACTATCACCTCAAAGTACCCAACATTTTATAAAATTTTAATAAAATTTGATACACACATAGGAGTATTCATTTTTGCAAAAAGAACACCCCCCACACACAAAATAGATACAGTTACAGATATAGATACATGTATAAAATACTGCTGGTCGATTTCATAAGGCACGTACAGATGACATTCAGGTGTAATGCTCCAAAAATGGTAGCTTATGGTAATGCACAGCAGTAGCAGTTGTAAGTAATAGAAACCAAAATGATTGCATACTGTTTATCCACCATATAAATAAGACCTGAAAGTATTCTTTTTAAAAAACATGTATGTGACAAAGCATTTTTGGCTAAAAAAATTGCCAATAATAACACTACCAGGTCTAATTCCCCTGCTGATTAAATGGGTTTAGTTAAGGTGATGTCCCACTCCAGAGGGAGTGGTTCTGGCACTTTGAATAATGGCAGTACCTCTGAAGGCACAAGGCTGCACTCTGAGCTGGTCAGATAAGGAGACCTTGATAATACCTTCTTACTAAGTCATAGTGGGATAAGATCTAGGAGTGCATGCAAAGTTCTGAATGGAGAAAGACATCTGGCAGGAGGTGGGTCAGCACCTGTCATCACTTACAGGGATCACCCAATCTAGACACCAGTGCCACCACAGGTACAATGACCTACAGAAGTGTAGGCCTGATCAGCTGGCTGAGTGTGATGACCAGGTAGCTGTGTGAAGGCCAGAGTCTTATAGTAAGTATTGTGGGGTTTTTCTTTTTTGGTTGTATTAAACATAAGTTTAAAAAAATAAAATATAAGAAGGATATATAATCAAAGGTATTTGTTAGAAGAAATATGTGTAATTGTAAATATGTTTCTATACTGTTATGTTTATGCTTTCTTTTGTATTATATCTGTACACAAGTGCATCTGTATACAACTATATGGAATGCTTATGTGATAATATAATTGTATAAATACAAATGTAATATATGTATGAGTAACATAATAATCTACACACACACACACACACACACACACACACACACACACACACACACACACACACACACACACACACACACACACACATATATATATATATATATATATATATATATATTCACATGCTTTTAAAGTCATTAGTTCTATGGAGGGACACTTTGTTTCTGCTTGCTGTCTGATTGTCTTTCTATCTGACAGTGCTAAGAGCTTTATAGGTTTTCAAAGGCTTTGAAAGCCAGTAAAAAGCTTTGTGCATCTATCCCTTTTTTTCTGCAAATGTGGTAGTACCTGTTCAGTGTACTACTAAGAATTCTGATTCATAACCAGCCTAATGATTAACATTTGAGGTAAACTGCTTGATATCCACGTCTCAGACACATAATTTGGATATAATTAGTGTCCAGATCATAATCCTCTGTATTATTGTGTGGATATTTCATGACTGTTCATCATTCTATGATTCTGAATCACAGTTTTTCATAATGTTCTGTTTAAAAGTGGATTTGTATGATGAATGTTTAAAACTGTTATAAGTGTAATTAAACTGTTAGAGATTAACAGATTATGTGTATTTTGGCAGGGGGGGGTATTAGTAATGTCAAGTATGTGCCACTGGTCCTTGAAGAGGAATAAAATGGTGCTTGTTGAGTGGCGGAATGGACAGTGTGTAGTCCAGTGTTGCACTTTAGCTGAAATGACAAATGTTTCCAGATGATGTAATCATGTTTAATTGTTAGAACTTAGCAAAAACAAGAAATGCCACTGCTGTAAACTGTGCTTAAATAAAGCTCAACATCAAAAAAAGAAGAAAAAAAGCACAGCCACCTTCAACCTTTTATTAAAATAACAATAATCTAGCAAAGCTTTTGGGTTTCCCCTTCCTATATAGCACTGAGGAAGGGGAAACCCGAAAGCTTTGCTGGATTATTGTTATTTTAATAAAAGGTTGAACGTCGGTGTGCTTTTTTCTTTTTTTTTTTTTAATTGTTAGAACCTAACAGGTAATTTGCTTTTCATGGAAGTTTACTAGTAAAGCCACATATGTGATAAGCAATTCTAAGCTCTAAGTAGTTTTACAGTTATGGCCTGAGGAAGAATTTGATCTTTTAGTTATTGTGACATGACTCCATGTAGGGCTAGTATTCAGGACTGGCACAATATTATTATTGCAAGTTTTATTATTTCATGACTGACTACCTTATCACAATCCTAAAGCATTATTACTCAAGTTATTTTGAAACTGTTTCTGCATGATAGATATTTTGAAATGCTACATTCATATTCAAGTAGTAGAGCTTAGCATGTTAGATGTAAAGAATTACAATCTAAAACCAGATTTAAACTGTTGGAGATTAATGGGTCATATCTATCACAAGGTTGATTGTATTTTGCTGTGTTAAGTAAGCAATAATGTCCTCCGGAGTGAGCATTACAGGGAAATAATGGACTGCCTAGGAATGCTGTAAGGCCCAATGGAGCAGACAGGGGGCATCTTCACCCTTGGAAGGTCTATTATCTTCCCATAATGCCCACTTTATAGGGCATTATTGTACTAAGAAACTGGGCTAACTGCTAAATTGTTTTGTACTTGTTTTATTGTCAGAAGTACGTGCTTCCTGTAGTTTTGATATAAAATAGCTCCTCCACTTAATAGTTCAAAGTTGATGTAGAATATATAATTGCTTTTTAGAGGAAGCATTTATAACCAAAATATGTGTTACGCAGGTATTTAATGTCTATTCATAAACATGCACAAGTACACGCACAGATGCAGTAGGAAGAATGACCCAGTCTTTCTCACACACCACACACACACACACACACACACACACACACACACACACACACACACACACACACACACACACACACACACACTGAAAGCATACAGAGCTTCAGACTCACTCACACAAAAACACATACTCCCTGGTTCTCACATACACAAACAGACTGATCCTCATAACTGCTATAGCAGTGACTTGTTTCATTTCTGTTTTCTTTTTTTACCGCTAGTTAACAGTGACTTTTTAAGAGCAGTTTTACAAGGGGAAATAAAATGTCAGTTCCTTATAACTGCTGCTGTTGCAGTTTCTTGATTGAGTTGCATTATTTTTATCTATTTATTATTTATTTGTATTTAGTTGTACACTTCCTGTTTGCTAACTGTGGCCTTTTAAGGAAGAGGAAAAGAAATAGCAGTTCCAGTAAATAATTTTCAATTTCTGCACATGGATTTCATGCCAGAAGAGGTACCTGTGTCTCCTTGAGCATTAATTAACCTCTTTAGAACTTTGAGTGTCCGGTGGGAATTATTAAATCTCAAAGCCCATTTTCTAAGTGGATATGTCTGCTGACAGTCACAATTCAAGCATACCTTTGAAATGTTTGATGCATTAGGGGTTGCACAGTTACAGGTCTTTTTCAAGATGAGGGGTTCTAATTTTTAAAATTAGAGATGAACCGAGTTTGTTCATTGTGTTGCTGGAGCTATAAATTGGAAATATTAGTTTGGGTGATGTGTGCTTGTGTATACACTGTGGGAAGATATCTTGTAGAGGCAGCTGGTGGGGATATAATTGTAAATACCAAGGAGGGCAGAAATCATATTGCTTACCTTATTATGATATAACAGGATGTTAGATGACTTATAGCTTCAGGTTGGCTAGAAATACATGTTCACTACCAGGACTTGGTCTGCTGTTGGCAGCCTGGTCGATTCATTGTGTCCAATAGTTACAAGGATGTCATTTTATGTCAAATGGATTTGTTAAGGACTGGGGCCAAAGAATCATCAGTCTTAGTATGCTGAAATATTTGTTGGGTTAAAATTCAGTTCAGTGGTTACTGTCCCATTTCTTAACATTGACTTACAATGAAGTACCAACTTTTTTCTGAACCTATGAGTTTTTCTGTACCTTGCTCTTTGAAGAAAGTACGTTATATAAATTGCTTCAGTAGTAAGGGAATTACAGCGGGGATGGCTTGGGTCCTGTTTATGGATATGTGAACAGCTACACATATGAGGAGGAGGGAAGTCATTTTTTTTCTTTTTCATCTTTAAAGTTGCTGCTGAGCAACTTTTGTAGTATTGGTTTATGTGCAGTTTGATGGAAGATATCTTTTCTGTCAGTTAGACAGTTGCTTTTCCCATAATTTATTTTAACTATCTTTTTATTAACATTTTGGAGGGGAGGCTTGTTGAAGCTCCACTTTGACGGGTGATGTAATAGGGTTATGGTTCAATGGTCCATTACATGGTTATATTACTTTGCACCTTGTATTCACCAAATGTCAGTTAGCGGGGTATGTCTGTGGATAAGTGAGATGTAACAGTTAAAAGCTATTTACTACTTGCTCTTATAAATCAACTTGATTGCCGAGAGAATGTAATTAAAAGTGAGACGGGGGAAATTTCAGGTTAAACAAGATAGTTGATTTTGGTGGTAGATGAAGTACTTGATGTTGAAACAGAGGCAGGCAATATGTTAATTAATGGTAAAAAGAAAGTTTATTAAATGAACAATGCAACTAGAAAAGGGATCAGAACCATGGTGAAATATAATTGAGTTACAGTTGGTAAATGTAAATATAATTGAGGAACAGTGGGCAAATGCCAGCAGATTATTATATTTCTCCCCTGTTCAGAAGAACTGTTGAAAGCATAGTATGGGCGGGGTATAAATTCTGGGGGACTAGGAGATAAGTGTATAAATGCTGAGTGTGTTATGAAATGAGTTTAGTTAAGATGGATTAATAAATACTAATGCAACTTAACTTTTTTACTGGACTGTTTTCAACTTTGAAAAGGGGGTACTAATGCAGTATTTGTCATTGTTGCATCATTTGAGAAGGACTACTGTAATGTGTACATCCATTTATTTATTAATTTATTTGAATTTATTAATGGGTGTAGAGCACTGATATCATAGCTGACCAATTTCTGTTTCTGTGCGCAAATGAAGCAATATAGTAGTTACAATATAAAAGCAAACAGTAGTTACAACTAAGCCACAATGTGAAGCAGAGGTCCAAACCCACAGATGGTAGCAAAATATTTTATTAACAGGCAGGATAAGTGCTTTCATCTTGTGTACAACACTTCATCAGATGCCTCCATGTTACATTTCATTTAAACCCATTTCAATTAAATTCAATTAACATTTAAAGGCACATAAGACCATGTGTAAAGAATGAATATACAAACCCTTGCATAATCAACAGGCGAAGCCTAAAACTTTTAAAAAATAAATACTCCTTCATAACATTATATTGCTATAAAAAGAATAAAAATAAAATAAAATATTTACTTGTTTAAATATGTGTAGCTTTAGCCGTTAAAACCAGCTTAATAGTAATATAATCATTTAAACTGGGAAAAATGTTAGACTTTAACCTAAGGTGCCACTTCAGTTCCCTATTTAGCAATACATTTTTAACATCTCCCCCTCTGGGATTCATTTTCACCACATCTATAATCCCAAATTTAAAACCATTAAAGGAAGAACAGTGAATAGAGTGTTTATATAGTGCACTAGTCTCTTTCTTAATCCTAATGTCATGGAAGTGTTCATACATTCTATCCTTAAGGGCCCTCTCTGTTTTTCCTATATAGAATGCAGGGCACTTTTCACATATAGCCAAGTACACTATCATTTTTGTATTACAATTACCTTTACAAAACCATACTCTACTATTCAAACCATTTTGTAAACATACACTGTCTTCCTTAATGATATATGGACACTGCTTGAAATTGCCACATGAACTAGTTGCCTTTTTTGTTAGACATTTAGACATTTCCAATTGTTCAAATGCTCTTTTAAAATTCTTTCCAGTCCTAAAAGAAAATACAGGCTCATACCCCACCACTTCATACAACTCTTTATTTGTTTTAAGCACACTCCAATTAGCCTTTATAATGTCTGTAAAAATTCCTGTAAAGCCATTAAACTCAGTTACACATGCCCTTTGGAACTTATTGTTTTCTCTTAATTTAACAAATTCATCCAAGGGTTTTCCTAATAAGGCCTTGTATCTAATACCCCACCCTCTATATACTTCATCCAGAACCCCTTGGACCATCTCTCTTGGATAACCCCTCTCCATAAACATCTCACCAAGTAAGTTTAGTTCCCTAGCAAGATCTTTTTTATCTGAGGTCATTCTTGCAATATGTACTGCTTGCCCCTTTACAAGACTTTTTTTCTGAAATATGGGATGATTACTAGTGTAGTGCAAATAACTATTACACCATGTACTTTTTCTATAAATTCTAGACTTAAACCCTTCTTTTGTCTGAAAGATAGTAGTGTCAAGATAATTTATACTTAATTTATCCCACGTATAAGTAAATTTAAAGAAAGTGGTGCATTCATTTACGTATTGCATGAAAGAATCTACAGTCTCTTTACTCTCTTCCCATAAAACAAATATATCATCCAAAAATCTCATGTATAGGCATATATTGCTACTATATGGACAATTGAATACATACCGATGTTCCCATTCCAACATTACCAGATTAGCGTAAATGGGGGCACAAGCTGCCCCCATTGCCACCCCACTAATTTGCTGGTAATGTTCACCTTGAAAACATATAGTTGTGGTCAAGCACCACCTCCATTAGTTCAAGAATCAATTGAATTTGGTCTTTAGACATTGTAGAAAACTTGTGAATGCTTTCACTAAAAAACTGATGTCCTTCCTGTCTCGGAATACTAGTGAATAAATCCCTTACATCTGTGGTGAGAAAACTTAAGCTTTCCTTCCATACGTCATGTGTTAACTTGCTTAAGAACTCCCATGAATCTTTAATTAAATGGTCCGTCTTAAATATAATCTCCTTTGTCCAAAAATCAACAAATACTGCCAAGGGATGAGTTTTAGAATTTCTGTCAGAAACAATGGGTCTAAAAAGGGGATCTCTAACACATTTATGTACCTTAGGTACCCCAAAAATATTTGGAATAATAGGACTGGGTTGCTTTAAAAAGTAGTAAGTTTTACCATCTATTCTATTTTCTAACAAATATTCCTCTAATAAAGAATCAATTATACCATAAGCTATAATAATTTCATTTTTAGAAACTGGAGAATAAGTATTGGTGTCAAGCAAAATATTAGTTATGGCATTATTGTATTCTTCTGTACCATAGAGCACTACTCCACTTGGGATTATAGATGTGGTGAAAATGAATCCAGAGGGAGAGATGTTAAAAATTTATTGCTAAATAGGGAAATGAAATGGCAGCTTAGGTTAAAGTCTAACATTTTTCCTGGTTTAAATGAGTATATTACTATTAAGCTGGTTTTAACGGCTAAAGCTACACAAATTTAAACAAGTAAATATTTTATTTTATTTTTATTCTTTTTTTAGCAATATAATTTACTTCTTCTTCTTTTGGCTTTTCCCGGTTAGGGGTCACCACAGTGGATCATCTATCCGCTCATGATTGGCAGTGGAGTTTTACAGTGTCGAGTTGCCAGCCTGGCGCCCAACCTTCCACAGAAAGTACACACACGCGCACACTCACACCTAGGGCCAATTTAGAGTGTCCAGTCCACCTACTGCATGTCTTTGGGATGTGGGAGAAAACCAGAGCACCCGGAGGAAACCCACGTGACCACAGGGAGGACATGCAGACTCCACACAGAAGGCACCCCAGCCGAGAATCGAACTGGAGAACCTCTTGCTGTGAGGCGGCAACGCTAACCACTGCACCACTGTGGCTGCCCTTTTAGCAATATAATGTTATGAAGGAGTTTTTTTTTTTTTAAGTTTTAGGCTTTGCCTGTTGATTTTGCAAGTGTTTGTATATTCATTCTTTACACGTGGTCTTATGTGCCTTTTAATTTTAATTGAATTTAATTGAAATCGGTTTAAATAAAATTAAATGTAACATGGAGGCATCTGATGAAGTCTTGTACACAAGACAAAAGTGCTTATCCTGCCTGTTAATAAAATATTTTGATACCATCTGTGGGTTTGGACCTCTGCTTCACGTTGTGGCTGAGTTTTCTACAATTATATTCTTTGTTTTGAGTGTTCCTGTTTGGGGTCCAGGCGCCTGTGGTTGGTGCAGTTCATTTTAGTGATATTATTATCTTCATCACTGTTTCGGCTATGGAGAATAAGTCTGGTGATTCTACACTTATTGAGGAGGATGAACTTTTTGGGCTGGACAGCGTTGCACAAACTCAAAAATAAATAAGTAAGGTCAGAGAGGAAGTATCAGCTTTGAAAGGGGACCTTACTAGGCTTATAGAATTGTTCAGCCAAAAGGAACCAATGGGCGGAGTCATGTATTCAAGTTCGGTTTCACCTGTTAGTGTGCAAGCCATTGAAGTGCCGACTACGTCGTCCCCATGCTCTTCTTCAGCGAGTTATAGTGGGGGAAAGACTGTGACTATTAATGTTCAATGAGCGGTGATGATGGAAAAAGGACAAATGTATTCAACCAAGGAGACATTACCTATTGCTAACGAAGCAACTATTGGTAGTTGCGAGCAAGCCGCTTGTTGGTGTCTCAAAAACTCCAAAGGCACTGTAAACTATGAAAATAACAACTGTGTTAAGACTGCACAAACTGTGGGCACTAGGCTGAATATTAATGAACTTTTAATGACATTATGGTCAAAAATTTTGAGTTTGATTTTGCTTCAACAAATGATAGCAATGTTAACGTACATGCGCTTGATGCTGATGAACATGTGCCTATGTTAAAGGCTATGATTTATATGTTCGAAAAAAAGTTGCTTAAACTTAAATGTTTACAAATTGATAATAGATACTTGCAGTGTTGCCTTAGCCTTAAAGTGGTTCCACAGGGGCTGAGAATGTTTAAATACTGCTTTGGAATAGTTTACACTGAAGAAGTTATTAAAGAATTTCATTTTTTTTTTGATGAGTGTGAGTTAGGGCTCATTAGCAAATGAATAATGCAAAATAAAATGACACTAGCTGGTTTGAATAATCAAGTGGAAAAATTGAATGGTGACATTTTGAAAGACCTATTATTTGTTGAATATGAGCATTTATACAAAAAAGTTTTCTTTAGGGTTAACAAGAGAATTAACAACATATTTTTAAGAAAACAAAAAAAGTTTGTTAGCGATAAACAGCAATATGCTGAAGTTATAGCATATCCTGGGCCATACAAGAATAATAATTGCAATAGAAATAAAAATGGAAAAGTGGGTGCATCCACGGATGAAAGGATTAATGAGTATGTAAGGGATGAAAGAACAGGTCATACCCCACACAGGGGACTAGATGAGTTAGACTCTTTTTCAGAGCATAACAAACATTTTTTTAGCAGTAAGAAGGTCAGAGAGACTGGCCAGCAAAACCCGACACAATTTAGATCCGGGATACCATCATACATACACGGCGCAGGGGAAAACCAGGGTTGGAAAAAAGTAGGAATGAAAGTGAAATAGTACCTATATAAGATACTGATGGAATTGAATGTGAATACAAAGGATTTAAAATTTATAACTATACACCATTCACTCTTAAGAAAGAACACTTTAACCTTTTTTCCAAAGGATTTAAATTTGTGTCAACAAGTTAAGGGGACATAGCTAATACCTTGGTTGATTTCAAGCTTTACCTTAGGAAATTGAATTTGGGTATGCTTTATAAGTGTTCTGAGGAAGATGTGAATAATTGCCATATAGGTTTACATAGAAAAAGTACAATTAATCCACCCCTCCACCCAGCCCTTATGATGTTTGAAAAGTGTGTCACGGAAGAAATTTATGAAGCATATAAAAGTAATAGGAATAATATGGAGCTTCCTAATTTGGACAAGGTGTAAAAAAATATTGTTTAATGAGTTGAAGAGTCAAACTGACTTACGTATCATGAACCCTGATAAGGGAGGTGGAGTAGTGCTCTATGGTACAGAAGAATACAATAAAATGCCATAACTAATATTTTGCTTGACACCAGTACTTATTCTCCAGTTTCTAAAAATGAAATTATTATAGCTTATGGTATAATTGATTCTTTATTAGAGGAATATTTGTTAGAAAATAGAATAGATGGTAAAACTTACTACTTTTTAAAGCAACCCAGTCCTATTATTCCAAATATTTTTGGGATACCTAAGGTACATAAATGTGTTAGAGATCCCCCTTTTAGACCCATTGTTTCTGCCAGAAATTCTAAAACTCACCCCTTGGTAGTATTTGTTGATTTTTGGACAAAGGAGATTATATTTAAGACGGACCATTTAATTAAAGATTCATGGGAGTTCTTAAGCAAGTTAACACATGACGTATGGATGGAAAGCTTAAGTTTTCTCACCACAGATGTAAGGGATTTATTCACTAGTATTCCGAGACAGGAAGGACATCAGTTTTTTAGTGAAAGCATTCACAAGTTTTCTACAATGTCTAAAGACCAAATTCAATTGATTCTTGAACTAATGGAGGTGGTGCTTGACCACAACTATATGTTTTCAAGGTGAACATTACCAGCAAATTAGTGGGGTGGCAATGGGGGCAGCTTGTGCCCCCATTTACGCTAATCTGGTAATGTTGGAATGGGAACATCAGTATGTATTCAATTGTCCATATAGTAGCAATATATGTCTATACATGAGATTTTTGGACGATATATTTGTTTTATGGGAAGAGAGTAAAGAGACTGTAGATTCTTTCATGCAATACGTAAATGAATGCACCACTTTCTTTAAATTTACTTATACGTGGGATAAATTAAGTATAAATTATCTTGACACTACTCTCTTTCAGACAAAAGAAGGGTTTAAGTCTAGAATTTATAGAAAAAGTACATGGTATAATAGTTATTTGCACTACACTAGTAATCATCCCATGTTTCAGAAAAAAAGTCTTGTAAAGGGGCAAGCAGTATGTATTGCAAGAATGACCTCAGATAAAAAAGATCTTGCTAGGGAACTAAACTTACTTGGTGAGATGTTTATGGAGAGGGGTTATCCAAGAGAGATGGCCCAAGGGATTCTGGATGAAGTATATAGAGGGTGGGGTATTAGATACAAGGCCTTATTAGGAAAACCCTTGGATGAATTTGTTAAATTAAGAGAAAACAATAAGTTCCAAAGGGCATGTGTAACTGAGTTTAATGGCTTTACAGGAATTTTTACAGACATTATAAAGGCTAACTGGAGTATGCTTAAAACAAATAAAGAGTTGTATGATGTGGTGGGGTATGAGCCTGTATTTTCTTTTAGGACTGGAAAGAATTTTAAAAGAGCATTTGAACAATCGGAAATGTCTGAATGTCTAACAAAAAAGGCAACTAGTTCATGTGGCAATTGCAAGCAGTGTCCATATATCATTAAGGAAGACAGTGTATGTTTACAAAATGGTTTGAATAGAAGAGTATGGTTTTGTAAAGGTAATTGTAATACAAAAATGATAGTGTACTTGGCTATATGTGAAAAGTGCCCTGCATTCTATATAGGAAAAACAGAGAGGGCCCTTAAGGATAGAATGTATGAACACTTCCATGACATTAGGATTAAGAAAGAGACTAGTGCACTATATAAACACTCTATTCACTGTTCTTCCTTTAATGGTTTTAAATTTGGGATTATAGATGTGGTGAAAATGAATCCCAGAGGGGGAGATGTTAAAAATGTATTGCTAAATAGGGAAGTGAAGTGGCAGCTTAGGTTAAAGTCTAACATATTTCCCGGTTTAAATGAATATATTATTATTAAGCCGGTTGTAACAGCTAAAGCTACACAAATTTAAACAAGTAAATATTTGATTTTCTTTTTATTCTTTTTTTAGCAATATAATGTTATGCAGGAGTATTTTTTTTTAAAGTTTTAGGCTTCGCCTGTTGATTATGCAAGTGTTTGCATATTCATTCTTTACACATGGTCATATGTGCCTTTAAATTTTAATTGAATTTAATTGAAATGGGTTTAAGTAAAATGAAATGTAACATGGAGGCATCTGACGAAGTCTTGTACACAAGACAAAAATGCTTATCCTGCCTGTTAATAAAATATTTTGCTACCATCTGTGGGTTTGGACCTCTGCTTCACATTGTGGCTGAGTTTTCTACAATTATATTCTTTGTTTTGAGTAGTTACAACTAAAACAAACATGCCTACTAATCTGCTCACAATATGTACAAGCATTTATACACTATTTTTTTCACCGTGTATTGCTAATAATGTTTAGCATTGAATCTGAAGACTAGAGGTTAAGGAATACAGAATGTGGATGAGATTGGTTCACATTCCGAGAGAAGGCAGTTGCATTATACTTGTTTTATAAGACATGTTTTTAAGAATTAACAGAATTTTTAGTAAGATGTTTCTATAAAGATGCATCCTCGGGTCTTAGCGCAGAGGAGTAGTCCTCAGTGTAGTGAAGCTTTGGTCTCAGTTTTGGAGAAGAGGGCCTGAGTGGTTGCAATGGTTGCAATTTGACTGCAAGTAGCTGAACTGACTACATTGAGATGTATAGGTAAAGCTATATGCCCTTACCCCATTAATACAATACAAATTAAGCCCATCTAAAATGAAATCACGTGTTACAATTGAAGCATTTATGTCATCCCTTTATTTTCCCCATAAAATACTGATAATGGGGGCTCTCAAAAATATTCTTCAAATGTTGTACTCATTTATTAATGAAATTATGCTTGGCCCCTGCAATCTGTGCAACTTCAGTGCTGGCATAAAATATTCACCAGTTATTACTGATGATATCCTTTGATTTTCCTGTTGTCAATAGAATACACAACTGGATCAATTATATTCCATTTTACCCCTTTCTCAACCTTTTTTTTTCTGTTTAGTCAACACTTTACTGCTGTTTTTTAATATCATTTAATGCAAATTGTGGGTATCTTCTAGTTTAATTTTTTCTAGTAAATTGTTTTTATTTTTTTAATGATTGAACAATATTGGGTATAATAGTATGAGTTATGCATAAGTTGCATTTGTGATGAAGGTTTGATTTGTGTACCTTCTAGCAATATAAACATAAAGGGTAAAAATTGTCTGAGCTATCAGGGCTATCTAGCTGTATTTGATGTAGTAGCCTAGTTAAAGTCTTCAACTGAAATCTTTTTGAAGTAAAATAAAGGAAGGTAGAAAGGATGTGAGGAAGTGTTAGGGTTGGAATTGTGCTGGAAGTACAGAGTAATGGGAGTTTACATTCTAGAAGAAAGTCCAAGGAATAAAACTGAGTGGTTAAGTTCACACTGGAGACTGCGGTATTGCAGCCTGTTAAATGGTTGACTTCTTTCCAGAACTGGATAAGGGAATTTAATTACCATGGCTTGTTTATATTTCATGGGCTAACTTTTATGACATCTTACAGCTTGCATCCAGAGTTGTCAAGTTGCCTGTAGTGTTTTCATGTAATGGAATCAGGGATAATACAGACAGAGTAAAGAAGACCATCAGGACAAAGTTGTAAAAGTCTACCTGGACAGTCAGGTTTGGGGAAAGTATTGGATTGAAGTATTGGCACTGGCTGGCATAACAAAGAGGTCTGTCACAAATATTCAATGGACCAGAGGAAGAGTTTCCACTGAAAACAGATCTCTAATTAGGAATGGATCTGTATCACTTTGTCAAAAGCTTAATTCTGTGAAGGCCTATTCATCCAACCCGAATCTTTGAACACCCTTTCATCGAGCATTTACATCAAAACTTTTTCATAGGGAATGAAACTACTTGGCCACCAGAGCAATTGTAAGAAGCAACACATTATTTTAAATTCACCAAGGTTGGGGTCTCCGCCCGCCACAGCCCCTTAATTATTATACATTCCATCTCTGAGATCACATTACACTGGGGAAAAGGGCAAATTTGTTATGATGGCCAACTAATTCCCTTCCTTAGGAAAAAGTTTTTGATGTAAATGTCCGATGAAAGGGTGCTTAATGAATAGAATTAAGCTTTCGATGAAGTAACAGGAACCCTATATGAACAGTGTAAGTTCTTCCTTAGATGGTATATCAGTAAAGTTACTACCCATTGGATGTGTACTACTAATGTTAATAGGCTATAGAAAGTGTTTAAATGGTCTAGAAAGCAGCAAAATGCCATTCTGGCACGGTGGCACCCCTTCTGTGACTGAAATTGCATTTTGGTATTTTTTCAGCAATGGCACATTTTGTGTTGTCACTTCACTGATATGGGATCACTCTCCAATCCCATGTGTGATATATAGGTTATATCAAACAGCAGTAGACAGTAGAGTAATATAATCTGCCTTGGGTGTTATTGTATCCTACTACCCCACATAGATGTGCAGTAGCAAGGGCTGCCCAAAACGCATCCACTATCCAACACCCAGTGATGTGTATGAATATTTAATGAATATTCATGGCATGTATTGACCGGCCTCATGAACTTGCAGCAGGTATTTGGCATGCCAGTATAGGTTAGCTTTAGGTGAGTTTACCAAACGTATTCTTATACTAAGTATATAAGACCTAAATGTAATGTTTGCCTTTGATTTGAGACCTCTGCCTCTTGTTGTATTTGGCTTTGTCCATGATTTCTTGAGCTAAAACATTGACTACTATGATTTATTAGTTGTGGACTGAAGGACTTTAAAGTCCAGAGAACTGAGGTGAGTGAGAAATAAAGTATAGCTGGCCATACCTCTCAACCTCTTAGTGCAAGAAATCTAGACAGAGATGAAAATGGGGGGCAAAGGCCAAACAAAAATATTGGCAGATTTTAAATATTGCTTTTACAAATTTAGAAAGTTGCTAGAATACTAGGTTTTACATTATCATTTATTTTCTGGATGGATGAAGCCTGAAACTAAAACGGCTTACTATTTAGTGACTTTAATAATCCGTGATTTACCAGAAATCCATAAAATTTGAGGAATGGATCAAAAATATGACACAAAAATCTGGACATTCTGCGAAAATTAGGACAGATGAAAGCTATGAGGGTGACTGATAACTTTGTGCTGATGTAGAGTCAGGATCCTGTGTATCTTCACCCATTTAATATTCAGTGTTGCTATTTCGATGGAGTACATACCTCTGAAACTCTTAGCATACGAAATCTATGCAAAGCCTAAAATAATAAGGGGGGGGGGTGGTAATGGATCAAAAACAGGGACAGATTTTAAAAACTGCTCTTCTGGAGGATGTGAAGTCAGAAACTTAAATGTCAGTCAATCCTGATATGAATGATGTCACTGGCAAATCTGCATTTCAGTCAGTCAGTCATGCACCATTTGCATATGACATCATGGCCATTTGGCATGTCATTCACACAGACCACACCCCAGTTTGGGGCAGTCCAACCATGTGGGGTACTAGGATACAATAACGTACATGGCTACTTACTAACTTAGAACAGGATGAATGTGTTTGGTGTAAAATACTTTATCTTTACACCAACAATGCCCATTATCATCTAGGGTCAAGCTGAAAATGTTGCCCCTTTCCTGTGGAAGACAAGTGGCAAATGCCGATAAACAACAGCTGTCTACAGAGGTTACTTTTTGACAAAAAGAAACACAGTAAAAATACTTTAAATCACTATGGCAATCCTACAAAAGTAAAATACGCATAATTTCTCCACAGAAAAATTTCAGTTATTTTAAACTGAAATAAAAAATGAGTGCTACATTTAAGAATGTTAGTCTTGCGACAGTCCTTTAAAACCCAACACAATACTCCTAGCTTTAAAATAACTTTCCTAAAGAGGAAACTGATAAAACAGTGACACAAACAAGAAAATGGAAGGTTTTTTTTCCCAAAAGGAAACTAATCTGCTCAGTAACGGAACAGCGCATGTCGACTGTCAATCCTCAAACACCTCAGAGGAGCGTACTATTCAGCAGCAGTAAAGCTCTGAAGGGCCTTGTGCCCAAACTTGTCTTTTAGTCAGCTTACCTCAAACTGCCTGATGGTTTGGGCACATGGAAGGTGCCCTGAAGCTTTGGAAACTGTGTCTGTTATATCCTTGGCAGGATGGGTTTACTTCAAAAGATCGAAGACCCATATAATCGACTTGCAAAACATAGAGACCACATCATCGAAACCAAGGATAACTGAAAAATCACAATAACGAAACCCAGAACAAAACTATACAAAGGAGCAGAAGTCCAGTTTTAACTTAAAGGAACATTTCTCCAATTAAACACAGCCTACAGTAAATAACTATCAGTGGTTTGAAATGGAGATTGTGGTACACTGAGGATGGGGAAATTTACTCTTTTCTCACTGTAGTGCAATCTTGGAGTTGGCATATATCATTTAGGGTGGTCTGGGGGGAGTAGGGGGGTTTGTCCCCTGCAAAACCACTGGTAGTTATTTTCTGCAGGCTGTGTTTAATTAGAGAAATGTTCCTTAAGTTAAAACCGGACTTTTGCTGCCTTGTATAGTTCGATGTTCTGGGTTTTGTAATTGTGCGTTTTTGGGTATCCGGTGTTTTGATGACGTGGTCTCAATGTTTTGTAAGTTAATTTATATGGGTCTTCAATCTTTTGAAGTGGACCCGGCAGGATATAACCCATATAGCTAAGGTTACCGCAGCAGTGATCATATGAACATCTACTGTTATGGTAAGTTTACTTACACAACTGTACTGTCAGAATTCTACTATTATGGTAAGTTTACTTACACAACTGTACTGTCTGAATTCTGGAACATATATTTTTTTTGAATATACTCAGTTCTGGTTTTGTAACTAACTTGTGTTAGTAAACAGTTGTGCCTTCAGCCTTCAGGATGTTATAGCTTTTTAAACTAACTCTAGTGTCCTATTTTCATTTTGTATGGAGTGAACGTGTAAACTAAAGTGCTTTTAAATGCACACTCTTTTTTTTTTCTGTGCTACCTCAAATCCTGCAGTTCCATATACTGGAATACAGAACATTATGGGGGTGACCATTAAAGAAGATTTAAGTCTAGACCACCATTCTAGTCAAGTGTTCTTTGTTGTTCCTTTGTCACTGCTCCCTCATCTTATTTTTATGATACTGTCCCCATCACTGAAGCCACATTATCACATACAATTTGCAGAACACTGAGTAGATATCAGAAGTGATATTAGGGCCTAGACCTATAGCACATTGTGAATGTTTACCTACAATGATGATTTGACCCTCAAAGTTATACTTATTTGAGTACAAAGCTGGTATAACAGAATCATAAAAAATGCTTTATGAATCATCACAAGGAAAAAAAATACTCCTTCCAAACAAAAGTAGCTATGCTCTGTTGGCACCATTGATAGGTAAAAGTTAGAAGGGAAGGTGTGACCATTCGAGGCCAATTTGCTGTTGGTTGCAGCAGGTGATGTCTCAGAATGCTGCAACAAGAAAACCAAGCTGAGCTGGTTCTTGAAACAAATCATGTTAGCTGATCCTACTGCCACTGCATCTGTAAGTAAGGTATGGCTTCATCTCCCATTCTATCCTGTAACCTTGCTTACTTTTGCAGTTCTACATCTCTCCTTTCCCATATAATCCTCATACATACTTCCCATTTCAGCTGCTTTTCTCCTGCTCTCTGCTACTGTAAATCCATGCTCTTTGTCTTAGAGCACAGCTATATGATACTTCCTACATCAACATGTCTTACCTTCCAGCACCTGCCTCCATAAAAGCCTTCTGACTCATCGTCAAGTTAGTTTCTGCTGTGCAAACTGTACCCCGCCCCATATTACACCAACAGTATTTCCTTACATATTCGCCTCCTGCTCTAGCAGGAAATAACAATGTCACTCAGTTGTGTCACAGTCCTAACCTAGAAAATAGTAATCTCAGGTTAGAATAAAATACTTCATGAGACCTACATTAATGTTTATTAAACATTATTTTAATAAGCACCATGTTATCACGGTTTTACTGCTAAAGTAATAATGTCAATTTAATATCACTTTTATAAGATGAGTAATACACCTACCTCTGTGGCTTCATATGTGCGTGTGTCTGTGTATGCAACTCTGCATCGATACATACACTTTGGGCATATTTGAGTGAGGAAGAGATAAAATCACATGTAAGCAGAGTTCATTGTATTCTGTAATGTAATGATCATATTGCCTTTTTTGCAACAAAAACAAATAGTACAGATCAAATACTTTCAAGTGTACTACTAAAGTCAGCGACACTAGCATTCTGGACATGGACCTGGCTGCAGTTTAGTCTTCATAGACTGTTACATGTGCAGTATTAGCCAGACTTCACAAATATGAGCTGACACTGTGGCCTTCAATTCCTCATTAATTATTAAGGCTGTTACTTCTAGCGCAGCATGAAACCTTTTTGCAGTCAGGCTGCAGGTTAAGGATCTGCAATGCAACACTGCTCACATAATTCTGTGACACCACATAGGGAGTGCAATTGCTGAAAAGCAAATAAAATCATTCTAGTTTAATTTGAGCTTGGATTCCTGCTTTCCACAGGCATCATCGAGAGCAGCCCTTCTGCATAGTTCAGTTTTAGTAAAAGGCAAAACAGATTGTCATCTTCTGTAAGCACATATGAAAAAAATGATATTTTGATGTAGTTCATATTATTTTACATGTCAGCAGTTGTAGTTCTTTTCCTACTCTCTGCTCCCAGACTATTTGTTAAAGGCTGCATTTATCTTCCTAGTTCCTATTATAAGAAAAGATGCGTAAATGTGAGGAACTGTAGCTATTATTAAGCAGTAACTATTTCACAATGCAGCATTGCTCATCACCTCTTGTCCTTCTTGCTTCTTCTATATCCGAGGGCAACGTGCTAAGATTTTGACTTCACACTTGCTCATGTTATAATTTATGATGTTTCAACAAAGCAGGATGACTTTATGCAAGGAATAAGCAATACAGTAGATGAATAATGTAGTCAGAGAACCATAATACAAAATATGACAGATAAACTGTGCCTTTACTGGCCAGCTGTTGGTTCAGAGACAAACTTTTGGACTGTATCTTCACAGCTTTTGGTCCAACTACTGGTTCATGTGCTTGAGGGTGGTGAAATTAAGGAAAGAAACAATAACCAGTTATTATTTCAAACAGGAGAACGGGAATTTTCCACAGCAGGATTATCTTGTGATATATCCATGGAGATTTTCCTGGGGTGCATCTATTTTGGAGTTTTGGAGGACACTGTAACCCCATAATAAGGTGGTAGTGCAGGTATGTTAACAGTATGCATCTGATACATAACGGTGCCTTGCAAGCACTGCATGTTTTACACACCTTCAGGGTAAGGAAAGTAGGAATGCATGATGAAAATGTCCCCAGAAGTACTTATGTGATGTCTAGAAGATCACCAGAATCCTGGTTGTCACCCAGAATCTACGGAAGCATAGTTAAGGGAGGTGTATGGGTTTTGGAGGCTATCAATGAGTTTGTAAACTGTGGTCAGTTGAGGAACAGGATGAAGAGAAAAGATGAAAAAGCTGTATGCATTATTAAATACAAGGAGTGGAAACGCATAGAATATGTAAACTGTAATGGCTTTAGAGGTTTGGATGAACCAAGGTTAATTTATGCTGGAAATGTAAGTTTAAAGGGATGAGTTATTTTCATATACTGTGAGATTATCATTGGTTTTCAGCGATTAGGAGATGATGATGCACTCTTGCACTTGGGTATCACAAATCTGCTTTTTATTTCTGTTAAATGAAGATTTCTGGTTCCTGTGGTTCCTTCCAGCTGTCTACAGTATACCAGAATATTTATGTATAGGAATCTGATGGGCAGTTCTTACCCTTGCTCTCATAATTTTTCAGTTCAAGAAAAAAAAACCTCAAGTGAGTTCACTAAATACTATCAAGTTTATACGTACCAGATAAAACTAGTCACAGACGTAGCATCTCACCCCTACATACAGACCTAGGTGAATAATGGAGTATTGTTTTTATAGGTTTACTATGGCTTTATTGATTGCAACAATGTCAAATCCCTACATCATGCAACCGGAAGGTTGCAAGATTAGAATACTGGCACCCTCTTGTTCGAACAATATCAAACATCGAATCTCCTGTCCTGTGTGGTCACAGGTACAAGTATTAAACATGGATCCAGAAAGGGGGCAAGTCCAGGTGTTGAAATGAGTGGGCATTGGCATTTTCACCTTGCTACCTTCTAGTCATGTAATTTAGCAATGTGACATTGTTACAATCACTAAAACCAAAGCAAACATTTTTATACACATGGAACACTTTCTATGTCTTATTTTTTTCTTTGATCTTTACATGAGGCAACAGTGTTTTGCTGCATGTTAATCAATTCACATTCATGTGTGCTTTTTCTAAGTTCATGTCAAAAGGGTATTATTTATGCAGATTCTGGACTGAATCTTTTCTTTACTGTGTCCAGACGTTAAGTGCATATGATGTTTTGACTAGTTGACTTCGTATCTTTTTGTGTTCCATCTCACTGCTTTTTCCCTTAAAGAAATACTAGCAGTGGCAATATCACCCTGAGTCTTCACTGAAAAGTGGCTAGCAGCCTGCTGGGGCTAACCCAGTCAACAAAAAGGATAAACAGGGAAATCATTTTAAGCTGTATACGACAGATTTGACTTTTTCTTTACGATTTCACTTTTCGTAACGACCTGGGTATTTTCAACATTTGTATTTCTAGTGCTCCTAAATTAGGAAATTACTACACTGAAGTTGTTTTTCTCTTGGTTATTTTTGCCCCTATGCCTAATGATCATGAAGGCTCCCCTCAACTGGACAGCACTCATTCATTCTTCTGCGGCAGGGATTCCACTCAAAGCTGAGGTAAGATCTGTCCAAGGGAGGAGTGTGGTCATCATTTAGACCACTATGAAAGTGCTTTATGCTCTCACAGGTAACACATCAATGAGGGCATCTGAATGACTTTACCACACCCCCCGGGTACAGAAATGAGCAAACACCCCCCCACTGTGGTTCACAGTGCCCACCCCTTTTAACCGCACACTTATGCACACTCACTATGAAGACTACCACCCACTAGTGGCTTGGTGACCTACCACCTGCTCCATGCCACCCCTTTGCATTGCCACCACTTCTCTGAGGGACAGTGGTAGTGTGTGCATCTGATCTGCCCCTCCATCTCAAGGGAAGTCTGCTGTCCTCCCTAACAGTGATGTCATGTGTCCGAACTGCTACTTGAATTTTGGTCATTTGCCCTCTGTGCCACTGACACTGGTTATGGTGAAGTTATGTTACCAAATCACCGTAAGTTATTGCAGTTAAAGTCACGATTTAATCTGCTGAAAGCAAAGTATTAAACACAGTATTTTATTCTCAGTTAGAGCGTCTTCTGTGTGGCGACATGCGTGAATGGGCATTCCTTCGTTGAAGGTTGTGCATTAGGCCTGGCAAGCCAGCACGTAAAAATCTACTGCCAATCATTAGCGGACCGGAGTTCTGCTGTGTCGACCCCTAACCGGGAAAAGCTGAAAGACACAAACAAACAAATATCAAACACTTTCTGAGGAATAGCAATAAAAATAAAAAAGGGTTTTGGTATAATTTTACCAGCTGATGTAAACATCAGCTGCCAATACAAGAAGATTGCAAGAAAAACTAGAAGGATTCTAGAAAGTGCAAGAAAAACTAGAGGGATTCTAGAAAGTGCAAGGAAACGTATCAGTATAAACATGCCATTTATTCTTAATCTTTGAGTCAGTCTGGAATATATCTGGAGAACTGCATACATTTTGAAGATCTGATTTCTGTGAAGACACTAACAGAATGAATCATGTGCCAAGAGTGATAAAACAAGTGCTTGCTTGACTTTACTATAGACACATGAAGAAATACTAAATACATTTAATGTGTTTGTCCTGGAGGAAAGGAATGTGTGATAGGACAACATGACTGAAACATTTACATACCTCAGCAGTTTAACAAATTACAAGAGTGATGCACCTTACAGAGGAAATGATGCAGAGTGGCAAAGGTTACAATTTGGAAATCAATGAAGGACAGCCCAGAACTGAGGAGATTTTTTTTTCAAAGATGGCTCTGGAGATGGTTTGGAATACCTGTTTTTGAGGATACTGTGAAATCCATAAAGTATTGGAATTCATCAGCGCATAGAAGAAACAAAAAAAAAAAAAAACAATATGAGTAAAATATTGGGCAAAGCAGGCTGTTTGACAACAGCTGCAAGTTTTCCAGTAGTTATGTTAATGGGCAATCTGAGTAAACCAAGCAGTCCTTATATATGAACAAATTCTGGGGTTTTCTTTACTACAGCTGTTTTGTAATAGTGTCCTAGACAGTGAGGGTTGTCATTTTCAGATTTTGAATTTTTTGTATGTCAAAAAGATGTTCTATTACATTTAAATAGACAAGCCATGCACTGATCTAGACATAAACATGTCAAAACCTTATTTCATGACATATAATTACAAAAGAAGACATAGGCAAATTGAACTGTAAACGTTGTAAACATGAGTTGTTAGTGTTTTTTAGCTGTGCAGTTACTGATAGTGAAGTTAACTCGTGACAGTAGTTTTATGTTCACAGCACCTCATGTATTTAATACCTTCAGATGTAGGTAAACATCCTGTTTTGCATGCTGTAATTGGCTGCTTCCAGCAGTGGACACCATCTAGCAGCATGTTTCGAATGCAGTGAAGAATTGCTATCTTCATTCTGTTCTTTATTTCCTCCTGCATCCCACATTTTGATCACTTTTCATTGTTGAGAGACTACAATTATTGTTGCCCTGCAACACAAGTCAATATTTTGAGGACAAATATTTGTGTTATTGCATGTGCACAAACATACTATTTTAATACAGAGTACTATGATTGTTTTAATACACACATATTGTATGGTTAGACTATGCAACTATTATGTTAAGTTATTGATATGCATGGGATGAAACATGTAGCTGACAAGAAACTCAAACAACACATAACAGATAAGGAATGTTGCATGCTGCCAAGGAAGGGGAGATCTTTGCCCCCTGTAACCACCCAGTCTATAAATGAATAACAACAAGGGAGAAACAAAATGAAAAGTGGGTGCCAGACATCCCTACATCCGACAACTTTGTTCTGATCAATTTGCTGTGAAATAGCCAGACTTATTATGATACGTTCTTGGTTTGTTGGCTGGAAACTTTATTTAGGGGTCAAAATCTCTACATTCCTAAGACATAGCTTCTTTTTTTCTTTTCATAATACTACTAAGCAGTTAAGCGATTTTAAGCAAGCACATATTTAGATTTCTTATAAGACAAAAAAATAAAAATAAGCAAATACACTGATATCCTTACTGACTAATTTTGTGTTTCCTTTTTCCAGTAGCTTCAGTAATGTCATCAGAAACAGGAAAAGCTCCCAGTTTTAGTTCTTCTGCAGGGGCTTTGTAAGCAACATTTAAATAATGAGCGTGGCTCTTATTTTAGATGCAGCCCAGTTGTCTCGGTAGCTTTCTTAGACAGTCCCACAGCAGCAGAGAAACATGCTAAGAATGCTATTCATCAGATGCTCCTTGGCTCATACTGCAGCTTTCAGCTGTATTGATATGCTTGTTCTGCGTCTGCAGTGCATATTTCTGTGCACTTAAAAGGAGGCTTCAGGGTGCAGCATTCTAGAGGGTGCTTTATCTGAAAACGCAAGAAGCCTGGCAATTAAACCAGTGACAATGTGTTATGATTCTGATGCAGTTCCCTACGGGACTGTGAGAAAATATGTACACTTCAAAGGAAGAAATCCAGTCTAGTCAGAGAAGAAAATGGTCCTCTGATTTAAAGCTCGGTCAGCAAACACTATCATCTTTCACATGGCTACAGTGAACAGCCTGACCAATAATCCAGAATGGTCAGTCAATACTGGGATAAGCCTATCTATGTAGCTTGCATCCCTGTATATAAAACTCAACCAGTAGAACACACACACACTCACACACACTAGATCTTTAGGCTCTGCAACAGCAAGCAACCTAATAACAAAAAAGTCTTTAAAATTCCATAAGATATTCACCTCACCATGCCAAAAAAAGTATATAAAATATATCTCTGCATTACACAGAAGCAAACCAACTCCTCCCCACCCTCAAAAATACCCCACATGTACATTCTACGCAACCGTAATTTGGATTAGTAATTATTTTTCATTTATCTGCAATTGGTGCTTACATTCACTGACTATACTTCTATATTTAACATCATCCCACAAAAAATAATGCCAATGAGTTAATAATTTAAATACATAGCCTTTTCAGCCTTAACTACTACAACCCCTGCCCATGAAATAGACCCAGGCCTCCCCAGAGAAGGCTGCCTCATCAATAGAAAAATGGGGAGAAGCACAGCAAATGCTATAAGCAAACGCAGTTGTAAAATTTAACTTTCCCACTTATAGAACCCCCGTAGAGCACCAGTTAGTTCCTGGGAAGAGGCATGGAATAACGAGAGATCCTGCTGCTTGATGAACAGAGCCTAGTGCTGTTTCAAGAAATAGTTGTATGACTGGACAGGTGCAATGGAATCAGCTGGATTGGATATTCA
This sequence comes from Protopterus annectens, assembly GCF_019279795.1. Lineage (NCBI taxonomy): Eukaryota > Metazoa > Chordata > Ceratodontiformes > Protopteridae > Protopterus > Protopterus annectens. The sequence goes on along the minus strand of NC_056741.1, from coordinate 1,144,621,519 downwards.
CAGCCAGAAATTATGGGTCTAATATGACCAAACAAATTTAGTTTCAACCTGCTGTCTTAGTATTTGTCAGAAAACACAGCACTGGCACAGATCTGTTTTTTATTTTGGGAGCAAATTCTCTGCAGTCCGACCCCTGAAAACATAACTCATTTAAATCTAAAATGACTTCATCTCAGATAAATGCAAATCCTTAAAGTTTTGTTGCTGTTTTTTTATAATCAACATGGCAGGATTTGGCTAAGTGTTTTCACTTAATATGAAGAAAAAAAATGGGACTGTGGTACAAGGAGCTGCGATTGCCTTTGTCTTATTATTTATTTCCAGGTTATGACTTTTATTATGAGCTAATTAAATTAGATTCTTGCAAATTATTCACCAAATTAAAAAGTAACTGTAGACTTTGGGCCAGATTCATGAATGCCTATGCTAAGTGTACACAATCTGTATTCAAGAACATTGCTTGAATATTGAACGTTTTCTTGTGCTGTCTATTCAATCAAAGAGTATACGAAGTGTACATGTAGTCTACACTTTGTGGTAACCTTTATGAGTCCCCCTTGATATTTAATGCTGCAATAGAGTCAGTGGGAAAACTAAAATTAGAAGGAAGAAGGTAGGACTTTGTGTTGACTATTCACTCAGAACGATGTACACTTAGTGTAGGCATTCATGAATCCAGCCTTATGTTATTACAAATAATGGTTAGCTCTAAAATCACCATATTATAGTGGAGGAAGCGCCAATAAAAAAAAAATGGAAATGCAATTATCTTTACAGAGTTCAGACTGTTTCCACATATTTAAATCATTAATGGTACATTATAATGTGGTAAATCCTAGTAATCGTGAAGCAGGAAGGACTGGAAAAGTTACCATTAAAAGGATATCACTTATATTTTTGACTGAAACTAGGGATAAACCATTTTGTTTCTAATGCCTTTCAGCCATAGTTTTCTTTTGCCTGTCAAAAAAAGTCTATAAACAAATAAAAAAAATATTTCCATGGTAGATCAATTACGTCTAGCAATATATCATGAAAAAGGTGGCTGGGGCAGATTAAAATGGTTGTCACATCTGCTTGTAAAGAAAGGAGTTTCAGTATCATCAGGAAACAAGAAACATTTTTTTTTGCAAATGTTAAATGCAATAAGACAGAATTCAGAACATTTTAAGTAGTATTACATATAATAATATGATATGTACACCTTCATTTTGTACAACCTACAGGTTGAAGATGTAATACATAATTTACATTATAATTAGTTGATAAGGCAGTGAACTAGATTATATTATATAATACAGTAGGACGGAAAAAACATAGTACAGCAAATTATACATACTAATAGTTGGTACAGAGAATGTTTAAAGAAACTATGAAAGTTAATTAGAATACTATTGTACAACAAATCAGAGTAGTAACAATTGGTGATATACAGAAAGATCAATGGACGTGCAAATGTTAGACAAATAATTGCACAAGTGATACAGCAATAATTATTGTAGTGCCCTAACTAGCATCTGATGGAACGCCCTAATTACAGGTCTATATCACATTATTGAAATTCCAAAATATCGAACACCATAAGCTCGACCTTGGAATCTCAAAATGTGATATACTCGAATGCTCAGAACAGCAAATTTTTTCCAAGGGAAAAAATTCACTGTTCCAAGAATGCACACAGCACAAGCACACCAAAATACATAATCCACACATACACACTTCACAGAACCCTACACTAAACCATACATACACAACTAGCTATCTACTTACCTTAACCCAACCCTAACCCTAAGGTCCCTAACTAATGCGCACTCACCTTACCTGCTCCCTAACCCTAAGGTCCCTAACTATCGCACAGTCACCTTACCTGCTCCCTAACCCTAAGGTCCCTAACTATTGCACACTCACCTTACCCGCTCCCTATCCCTAGGGTCCCAAACTATCACACACTCACCTTACCTTGGTCCATTCGCACATTTACCTTAACCTGGTCCGTCACCTTTGCATCACAATTGAGGGAATAGCAAAGCTGCAGAAATGGCCCACCAAATACTTTCCCTAGGAAAATATTCGGTGTTCTGCAGCTTTGCTATTTCAAGCATTTGCTGATTAGGGGTCAATATTAAAACATTCGAAGCTTTAAGACTTCGATGTTATAATATAGACCCCCTAATTACAGCCTAGGTGACCTGGGTTTGGTTAGCACTTTGGGCATCTGATGGAATGGAATGATGGGTTTACATCCCTGGTGCATCAGTTATTCCATAGGCATCTCCTGTTATGATCCCTAATAGTGACAGGGATGTCACACTAGGAGGTATTGGCCAGAGGGGGAAATAGGATGGAGACAAGGCTGAGCTGCTGCAGAGGCTGTATGATATGCCACGCATCCCTCAGACATACCAGAAGGGACCAAAGGGAAGGAAAGCACAGGAGTAGGTCATAAAATGAAATCCCCTCCCAACAGATGTGAATGACCATATGCCCAGTATGCCTTAAGTTTTGAGACGGCCCCAGCTCTCTTGGATATGGTCCAGGGGGTTAAGAAATTGTGTGGCAGACTTAGCAATGTATGTGTGACACTGGGTAGGGAGCCATAGGATGACGTAGGAGGGATAAATATCCTCAAAAAAATAAATAAATATATATATATATATATATATATATATATATATATATATATATATATATGTATATATATAAAATATATATATACACACACACACACACACACACACACACACATATATATATATTGTCTGCAAACCTTTGTGAATTAGAATGACATTGTCGCAAAAAAATGACAGCACTAAATATAGGTAATACCACATTTACTTTTCTTAAATAGAAACTTGGCCTGTTATACTTAAGTAGCAACAGAGGAGTTTTAGGGTGAGGGACTGGGATGGGAGTTTATGGTTAGGAAGTAGCAAGGGAAGTTTAGATTTAGAGAGTGATCAGGGAATTTAGGTTCAGAAAGGAGGTTAGAGTTTTGGGTTTTGCAAGCAACCAGTGACTTTAAGGTTGGAGTGAGGACAGAGATTATAAACTGGATGGAAGTTTTAGGTTTAGCATTAGGGCTTTGCTATAAAATGTCGTGGTGTCAGGTATTTGGAGGGCTAAGTAGTAAGATCAGGCTAGTGGGAGTTAGAGAACTTGCCCTTTCAAGCAAGTGGCAGCAGGCAAGTAGAGTTTGGCTTTATTGGCCAAATGTAACAATAAAGTCTTAAAAAGTAAACAAAATCAAGCCATTCAAAAGCCATATAGCTGAAACACTTTGTCTTTAAGGGGTCATTTGCATATATCCCACAAACCTCCATTACAGGAGGTTTAAGGTATCACACAGTGAAAACTCTAGTTTGGCTGAGCTTTTCTTGCAGTTTTTTACTAAATGGTTCGGCTGTGTGACATTTTTACCCTTTGGTTTAGATGTCACTAGCTAGTAGCACATGAGTAATTTTAATTGCTATTCCATATCTCTCATTGATCAGCACAGAACTCTGTAGTTGCTCATTTTCCAACAGATTTCACCCCTCAAATTTTCACTGTTCTGTTCAGAAATAATGCTTCCTACTTCATTAGGTAGCATTTTTATCCAAAATGTTTTTTTTTTCTGTGCATCTCTTTGTGAATATTAAAATGGATGTATATTTAAGCAACATATTTAATGCACCACAAGAGAATCACTGTACTTTGATAGTCTGTCACCATAAAATGCACAATAAAAATGCATTTACAGCAGAATAAGTTATTTTTTCAACATAAATTGATGCTTTAGTACTATGGTTTTCTCAGTATCATGCACACTAAAAAAGCATGCAGAAATGAGCATTAAGGTTATATCATTTACTGCTGTTGAGGCTTGAAATTCTAGGAAAAAAAACAGCGAACTTACATGCAACTAATGTAGTCTGAAAAAAATGCATGCAATTTTAATGTCTAATTTTATGATCGGCTCTATTATCATTCAGGGAGGATGATGCTTATTTTAAGGAGGGGAAAAATGTTGGGATACCACTTTGCTTCATCCCAATACATCATACATGGCTAAAGCAATATGTAATTATTAGAAGGGGAGTTAATCAATCCATCTTAAATTAATAAACCAAGGATTACCACAGTTATCTAGGAAAGTGATGTGTATATTTTAAACTGAAAAGAAAACGATGAGTGCACCATGTGCTGCAGGATTAAGTTTCAATGAAGTCTCAAAGAAGGCTCCTAGTTGAACTAATAGTTCACGTTTATTGTTAAAACAAACAAACACAAGAACTGCAGTGAAATGAGCGCTTTCGCGTTGCACATCAACGCTTCATCAGACATAAATGCAGTAAAAAGCACCCCACCCTAAATACTAGTGACATCATGACATCACAACATTCATTAAGACAATCAGCCAAACAGTAAAAGGCAATTAAAACACAACATAAGGTTAAAATTGGAATTAAAATTAATGCTTGAGGGGTCTAGATGTTAAAAAAGGCTTGATGGAGAACCTGTCATTAAGCCCAAACCTGTGGGCTTGTAACTTCATTATCCATTTGCCCTCTCTTTCCTCAGTTCTATTTTTGAAATTACCTAACCTATTGTCTTTGATAACTAACTCTAAGACTTGAAATTTAAAGTTATGTGTGCTGCCTAACTCCACTATGTGTTTCGCCAGAGCGTTCATAGTATTACCTTTTGTAATAGCATAAATATGCTCTCTAACACGCTCTTGTAATGACCTGGTCGTCATGCCCACATAAAAAGTCTGGCACAGTTGACACTTAGCTACATATACTAAATTCACAGATCTACAATTGGCATAATGTTTGAACAAATATCTCTTTTTAGTAATCGGATGTGTAAAGCTGTCAGAATTGGAAATGTACTTACACTGGTTACAAGTATGACAGGCAAAAGTGCCTGTTTTGTGGGTCAATTGTGTATTCGGATGGCTCCTGTCGTAACATAATAACCTATTGAGTGAGGACATATTCCTATAAGCCACTCTGGGTCTTGCATCAACTAAAGATCTAATTCTGTCATCAATCATTAAGATGCCCCAATGTTTATTAAGGACATCCAAGATGTAATTATTCCTGTTAGTGTACGGAATAACAATCCTGTTGACATTGTCGCTGTTTCTGCATTTAAATTGGTGTGGATGACCACTTGATCTATTGATCAAAGGAGCTCCCTCATGGGATCTACGACGGTCACCCATAGAGATAGCATCGTGTACATGCTTCTTCTCATAGCCCCTGGATAAAAAATTCCTAGCTAAGTTCTCTTTGTGTTCGTGATACGCTGCTGGTTGTGATGTTAACTTTGAGACTCTGACCGTTTGATTGGTAATAATATTCCTGTGTATATGCTTGGGATGCATACTTTCACGATGTAGTAAATTATTTCTCCAACAGGTCTTCCTGTAGAGTTCAGTATCAAAACCATAAAGGCCCTTAATAACTTTGACGTCAAGGAAATCAATGCTATCAGAAGAGTATGTACATTCAAAACTTAGAAAATCAGTGGTATTATTTAAATATGTCACGAAGGCCAAAAGCTGTTCAACTGTTCCTCTCCACAGGAGAAACACATCATCTACAAACCTGTTGTAAAATTTTAAATGATTGATGTATTCAGAGTCTTTGTTCAAAACAAATAAACTCTCCCAATGTGCCAACACCAAGTTGGCATAAGCGTTGGCACACGGGGTTCCCATTGCCACACCTTTGGTTTGTAAAAAGTATTTGTCTTGGTCCAAAGGACATTATTGTCAAGGACAATCTCCAAAAGTGACATATATCTATGAATCATGTGATCAGTCAATTTATTATTCACTAACATGGCTCTGACAAAATCCATACCCGTTGTATTGGGAATAGACGTGAAAAGAGACTTCACGTCTAAAGTAACTAACAAATCATCCCTATTGAAGGAAGGTAAACGGCTAAATATTGCCAAGTTGTCAAGAAAGTTAATAGTATCCCTTAAAACATGTTGTACCTCAGCAAGAACGGGTTTAAGTACTTTATCAAGATAAATAGATGAGGGTTCAGTCAACCAGCCTCGACTAGATACTATGGGTCGCATAGGTGGATCCAAAGTGTTTATATGAATTTTAGGTAAGCCCCTGAATGAAGGAACCAGGGTACTATCAATCACAAAATAGGTGTATAAATCCCTATCAATAATATCTGTCAACATCAAATCATATAGGCTAGCATGCACGCCTTTAATCAAGTCATTAAGGTTATAATTGGATATTGGTAAATATGTTTCATCATCAGAAAGCATACTCTCCATTTTGTTGGAATAATGGGAGCTGTCCATGACGACAACAGCGCCGCCTTTGTCAGCTTGTCTGATGACGATAGCATTATTATTTCTTAAATTGTCAAGGGCTTTTCTCTCACTTACTGTTAAGTTAAAAAAATGACATTTAGCGTTCTTATTATTGTATAACTCAAATAAATCCCTTTCAACTGCCTGTTCAAAAGCATCAAACAATGGATGCTGCTGGGGTATATATGCAGATGGTTTCTTAAATAGTGTAAAGTTATTATTAATAGAGCCCTCATCTTGCCCATAAAGCATCTTCAAAGCTATGTTTCTAGTAAACAATTTGACATCAACTATGATGTCAGTGATATCGTTGCAGCTGGATGGAATGAAACCCAGCCCTTTGTTCAGAACAGACATCTCATTTACATCTAAAGTATAATTTGATATATTGACCACTAAACTGTCAGTTGTGCCAGACTTTTTATGTGGGCATGACGACCAGGTCGTTACGAGAGCGTGTTAGAGAGCATATTTATGCTATTACAAAAGGTAATACTATGAACGCTCTGGCGAAACACATAGTGGAGTTAGGCAGCACACATAACTTTAAATTTCAAGTCTTAGAGTTAGTTATCAAAGACAATAGGTTAGGTAATTTCAAAAATAGAACTGAGGAAAGAGAGGGCAAATGGATAATGAAGTTACAAGCCCACAGGTTTGGGCTTAATGACAGGTTCTCCATCAAGCCTTTTTTAACATCTAGACCCCTCAAGCATTAATTTTAATTCCAATTTTAACCTTATGTTGTGTTTTAATTGCCTTTTACTGTTTGGCTGATTGTCTTAATGAATGTTGTGATGTCATGATGTCACTAGTATTTAGGGTGGGGTGCTTTTTACTGCATTTATGTCTGATGAAGCGCTGATGTGCAACGCGAAAGCGCTCATTTCACTGCAGTTCTTGTGTTTGTTTGTTTTAACAATAAACGTGAACTATTAGTTCAACTAGGAGCCTTCTTTGAGACTTCATTGAAACTTAATCCTGCAGCACATGGTGCACTCATCGTTTTCTTTTTAGTTTATTGGACACTTGATGAGAGTGCTTTACCTGGCGGTATTGGTTTTTCTTGCTGATATTTTAAACTGAATTTACTTTTATAGGTACAAGTGGTAGCGTTGTCGCCTCACAGTAAGACACTGTCTGGTTCGATTCTCAGCTAGAGCGTCTTCTGCGTGGAGACGTGCGTGAATGGGCATACCTTCATTGAAGGTTGTGCATCAGGGCTGGTAACTCGGCACGTAAAAATCAACTACCAATCATTAGTGGACCGGAGTTCCGCTGTGGCTCCCCTAACCGGGAAAAGCTGAAAGACACAACAAAAAAAAGGTACAAATTCCACTGTGAAAATCTATATGCAATGGCACAAATTCAGATACCCAAAGCATGCACATACATACCTCTCAACCTCTTAGAGCAAGAAATCTGGACAAAGCCACAAACAATGGGAGGACAAAGGCCCAAAAATAGAGAAACATTTTAAATATTGCTCTTAACAAACTTAGAGTTGATTGACTAAAAGATTTTGCATTGCCATGAATTTTCTGAAGGATATGCAGCCTGAAACTCAAATGTCTGCCATTATTTTCTGAATTCAGTCCTCAATGATTTGCCAGTAAACCACAATTTTATGAGAAACAGGCCAAAAATGAGGCAAAAAATCTGGGTATTCTACAAAAATCCAGACAGTTGAGAGGTATGTAGCAAAATAAAAACTGCAACCAAATTTGTTTCATTCCTGGTGTTTATTTACTTGCCATATATTATCCTGTAAATTTATATATATTCATTCCCTAATATTAGATACTGTTTGAACAATTATATATTTTAGCAGGTGTAACTATGTCTCATTAATCAATCCATCAGTAAAACACTTAATAAAAGATGTCCTATATTTTTACTTTAAACAGTGTTCAGATATTCTAACCTGATACATAACAGTTGCTAATGGCTGTTTCCAGTTTTTAACAATCTGATTCATCAAAAATGGCAGCTCAGGTAGTAATCCTGCTGACTGATGCTAAAAACATACTTAGCTTGGCTGGAAACAAGGGGGTTGGCAGGAATCCATTGCAAAATATCATCTTACTCGGTTGCAGATTGCCCTAGAAGATACAAAGTAGCAGTGAAAACAATACATTTTTACCTTCAACACTGTATGTCATAATTGGAGCAGGATAAGACAGGCTAATTCTCTTTATCCATTTAACATGGTGTCAATGCATTGATTAAGGATTTTTTTTGGACTCTTAATCATGGCCACCAGGCCATTTACGTCATATGACAGTAGTTGATACAATATTAATAACCAGAAAGTGTATTACAAAACTGCATCTAAATAATACCCTGTAACATTTAGTGACTGAGTCACTTATGTTGATGAATATAGTGATTATCAACATAATTATTGTGGGCAAAATTTAATCAGCATTGACTAATTTTATGATGCCTGCCACAGTATTCCAGACACTTCAAAAGTTTTATTTTAATGTCTTCTAAGTGCTACCACATACAGAACTAGTAAGAATACAAACATTCACATCAGTATCAAACAGTACCAGTCCTAATGATTTTCACCCTTCTAGTCTCATAAAGAACAGGCGATTAACAACAAAGACCCTGAAATGACATCCTTTGGGAAATGAGTCTGTATGCATAAAAACTTTCTACTCAATGTTTATAATTATTATTCATGCTACCAAAATGAAACAGCATTTTTGACAAACGGCAATAAAACACAAGCACTACCCCAAAATTATGCCTCTTTTTTTCCAGCACACCTTTCAGTTTTTCTTGATTTTGCTCCAGGATTTTGTTGTACCCCTCATAACAGTCCTGATTTATTGAGAATGTGGTACTGCTGTAATGGAACTGAAAATAATTCAGATCTCAGTCTGAGTCTCACTCTTACTAGACAGCAAAGTCTGACTGTTACCATCACTAGCAACAGTTGGACAGCAATGTCTGTCACCATTACTAGCAACAGCTGAAGCCCCACAACCAAGCCCTAAAAAGAGCAGTCTTTACAGCCTTTCTGTCACTCCATTGGTGAGAACTGAATACAATACCCCACTCAGGCATTTCTGACAAACTCAAGGGGTTAGGTACAAACTCATATGCCACCTGGTAGATAGCCAACTGACTCACAGACAGGACCCAAAAAGTTAGAACTGGGGAATTCACCACTATAAAGAGGCCAGTCACAAGTGTAGTCCCTCAGGGATTGGTCCTTGGATGGCTCCTTTTTTGGCATTTACTTCCCTGAAGTCAAGGCCAATATCAGTGGTCTATGGCTGACTAAATTTGCAGATGATTGCAAAATAGGAGCTGTCATTGAATCCCACACTGACACAAATGTTCTCCAGGAAGGGTTGACACAGACAAACAACTGGTGTCAGAGCCATGCACTAAAACTAAATGCTAAGAAATGCATAATAGTATCCTTTGGGAAGTCATCCACCCCTGGTAAGTATCATATTGACAATACACCCCTTAGAGTTGACCCAGTAGTTAAGGACTTAGGGACACACAGACAGTAATCTAGCCTTTGACCATCATGTATCTACAATAGTAAGGAAATCATTCTATGCTGAGCAGCTTATAAACAAATGTATGGCATCTAAGTCCAAGGAAGTCATTATTCCACTGTACTCGGCATTCATCAGATCTATCATTGAGTACAGTACCACCTTTGGTATGTACATCATGAGGCATAACCAACAATTAGAACATCCAGAGATTCATCACTAAAAGAATATAGGGTGTAAGTAAGATGTCCTCTGCAGATCACCTCAAGGCCCTATCCCTGTATTCTGTCTCATACAGGCTTTTGAGTACATACTGTGCACAGCACATAAAATGAATTCATGTGGTTGCTAGGTTTCTAGACATGGAAATATTTACAAGCAATCACACATAATGCACAGCAGAGTTGCACTGCAAGGCAATTGAATTTATTAGTATGATAGGGTCAAGGGTTGACACTAAACATGCAGGTGAGAAGACCATTTAGTAGTCTAGATGACTATAAGATTTCCAGAACATGAATTAGCTCCACATTGTGCTGGCTATTTTAACTTATTGGACTTGTCAAGAAGGACCATACAGCACAACCCCAGGGTGAATTTTTCATATCCAGCCAATTGTTGAGATTTACTTTGAAAGTCATTAGCGTACTGTTTTCTTTAATCTTGTTCTACAGGTTCGAAATTTTTTGGGTTACATATACCTGCCTCATTGGTGACTCTTATTGATTTATTGATGAGCAACACAATCACTGTAATAAACAGAGCTAAAATCAAAACACACCTGATATTCACATTTTAATAAACAATTCAGTGTTCTCATCCAAAATTAATACACAGGCATCATCAGAACACAGAATAAACATTGTCATATGGTTTAAAAAAAACAGCAAACGCAAAACAACATGGTTACAAAAACCAAATGATTCCAATGGAACAACTTTTAAAATGTCGCGTAAAATACTTGTATAGTTAAAATAGCCATTTCATTGTTAAAAATTCACTGCAATTCCATTGCATATATTTTAAGAACACTTTGAATGGAAATGTTTTGATTCAAACTGAGGTATGATATGGCAATCAGATTTAACTAACAAGGTAAATCTTCATTTTAATTTCCCAACAACCTTCTCTAATATTTAATTGTACCTTTTCAATTATTAAAAATAAAAAAATGAAATTGGTACATTTTTCTGCATGGTTGCTAGGTACATTATTTTCTTCGTATGAATGTCATAATAATGTTTATAAATTTTATTTTGCAAGCACCTTTCAGTTTTACCTATGTAATATGACATACTATAAGCCCACAATGCCAAATCACCACATTTGAACTAGAACTCAAATACCTGTTACTATATATTATTCTGGAGTAATTAGCTAATTAGCAACAGCGGCACTGTTTTCCTCATTAATACATTTTTACAATGACGACACTTATATGAACCCGCAGCATTATTCTCAATCTTTTGATCTTTAAACTGAGGTTATGTTTATGCACAAAATGTGAGAATATCCCAATTTTATCAGCTAAATTATCACACTGGGAAAGATCTCTCCAGTGAATGCTGGCATTTGTAGAATAGGATATAACTATAAAATAAACTCCATAAACTGCTCCAATATGGTGATGTCAATGGCTGTTAAATTTTCCCATCCAATTAGTGCATTCTTGAACCATCTAAGTCCTGTGACAGAGAGTAACAGAAAATTAAATGTATGACAGCTATTGTAAAAAATATATATTCTTCAGAATAAAAAAAGACGATTGTCTAAACTTCTTGAAAAACTGCTACTAAACTTTGAAAATGTAAGGAAACTTGTCAAAAAACTTGTATTTAGTTACTTATTTGACATTTGTGTACCGAGAAAGTCTGACTGGGCATGAACCCATTTTCAGTGGAAGCCCAGGGAGAAAAGCTCCACAGTACACATTCAACAGAATTTAAAAAAAAAATGAACAATGGTTAGAAATATTAAGACAATAACAAAGTAGCACAATATGTGAATACAATAAAAGAAAAGAAAATATAAGACAAGCAAAGCTGATCATACATTATATACAAGCTAGAAGAGAGCCCCTAATATGCATGTTACATAATGATGCATGAAAAATAATTAACAGAATAAGTACTAGGTCATAAAAGCCACATACTCTTTCTGGCAGGAGAACTAGTTAGTAAATTTCAGTCATAATTTCTGGGATAGATAAAGGTTAGTGTAAGAATATGAAGAAAGCACATTAGAATGTTAAGGAATTAGAGAGATGAGGCTAGAAAGTAGGTAAAGCAGGAATGGAAGTAGGCTACATCAAGAGAAAGTCTGTTAAGTGTGTGGAAGAAGGGAACTGAAAAGAGTACTAAGATGGTAAGGAGGATGGGCAGATCCAATTACTGGTTAGATGGTCTTTCAGCCTAGACTTGAAGGAATAGTAGTGGGTTAGAAGTCTGATTGTTTCTGGAACGCTATTCCATGATTTGGCAACACAGTGAGAGTGTAGAGCATTTTCAATGTATCTAATAATTAGCTAATGTAAATATTTTTGAATCAGCTCTCTCTGCAATTAGGCAAAGAAGTGGTTTATTCTCATTCTTGTGAACTTTGGATATCCCAGATATGATAGGAATTAACTGACTTTCTACTATGAGAAATTTTGTGTCGATGTTATAATCTGTTGAAGAACAAATTAAACAAATGCACATCAATACTTTTGTAAGCAATGTTAACTTTATTCCTGTATATCCAACCATAAGTTCCTAAATCATTCAAAATTTAAAAAAATTCTACTAACACAGCCTATCGTGTCCATAATCATGAGTCCAGTGGCTTTGACAGGTTTCATAATAGCAATGGACTTATCAAGCATTAAATCATTTAAAAATTTCTTTCATCCTGAGATAAATTGAAAATCTGATTGGATTTTATTTAAGGCCTGCTGAATATTTGATTCATATATATATATATATATATATATATATATATATATATATATATACACTCAAATTAAAAGCTGGATTAAATGTGCCTTTCCTTGTTAAATTGCCATTATTAGGATGACCACCATCACTGTTATTAAAAACTAAACCCAGATTTAACTTTCTGGTGAACAGACGTAATTCAATAAGTGATTCAATTAAGTTCATGTGTACTACAGGCATATATGAAAAAAAAAACATTTAAGTAATTTATTATATTCTGTAAGCAATAAAAGATTATAATTGAATAGTTTACATTATTTTCTGCTTTAAAAATTGTTACAGAACCTGAAGAACTAACTTGCAGAACCTCCTCATTATCATTTCTGACCATATTTTGAGATGTTCTGAGTTGCAGTTCCACTCTGACTACCCCATCCATGGAACAGGCTCCCCATCCATGTGAAGCAGAGTTCCTCCCTAACCCAATTCAAATGCAATTTGGAGGACAATTGGATGGGAAACCGGAAATTTATCTCTGGTTTGGTACCTGTGTCTCTAATGGACACAGGTAACCTATAAATGGTTCATCTCCCAGGCCCATGCTTACACTTATCAAGGGTATCAGAACTTGTCAGAGTCTTGGGATGCACGGCTTGGCTTAAAACGGCCCTTGTGGTCATTATCCTAGTAAACACATATGAACCTAATTGTAATTGTCATCCTTTGTCCTCTGATTCAGATGACATTGAACTGTTTCTATCAATGTAAAGGGAGAAACTACAAAGGGTCATTTAAAGGCATCTCAGCTGCTGATATAATTACCAAGGCATTATCTATGGTAATAGGTGGTTTAGAAGCTGACATGTTATAGTTATCATGAACTCAGGGAGAGGGTTATATTTTATTTTCATCTTAGTCTTGTCCCTCAGCAACTTTTTCTCTTTTCTTATCTTGGTTATGTTTCACTGGGCTTCCACCTTAGAAAATATATTAACATATGGTTCATCATTAACCTCAAACAGTAAATCACTGAACACAGTGCAGATATTTCTTTGGTCAATGCATTCATCCATCTACGCACTGTTTGTTCACATTTTAAAAGGCATGAATTCCCATCCAACTCTATAAAAAAATCTAAACTTTTGATACAGGGCTAATGCATTTTCTATGACATTAGGAAATTTCCATATCCTTAGGGCATTAGGTACTCAGTTATTCTTAATACACTAACAGGATAAAAAAATTGTCAAGTTGCAGCACTATATTTTAAAAACACTTTTTTTTCCAAACTTAGTTAATTTTCATGATAAACAGTCACCCCTTGTGACTGTTTTACCATCGAAACACGTACTAGCATTGAAGCAGCTGTCCAAAGCAGGCAGACTTTTCTCTGGGGTATTATCAGAAACCAAGCTATTCCTCAGTGTTGCACCATGAATGCCTCCATTAGAGTCTATATTAGCCCAGCCTTCAAAAGAAATCCCTTCTTCATAATTCTCTTTATCCATAAGCTGTGTTAATTATTGTAAGAGATATCAAGTCAGGGTATGCACAGGAATGCACATGGAAAAGGACCTTTAATCGGTTAGTCCTGCACCCATGCCGCTACAGAATTAAACTTTTTTCACATATGTCTTAATAAACAGCAGTTGGAAAACAGTTATACATTGTAGCTCCCACTGACCAATGTTAGTGCTTTCAAAATAAAGTTACTACTCACATTCAGGGACAATGTTAAATTTTCACCTTCTTCCAGGCTGTAGGATGATGACATAATCTGGAAAGATGGCAAAGGAGCTGCAGGCCATTTGAGCCACATTGAATACCTTTTCAGACATCCTTAAAGCTACTGTACTAGGTATCCAACAGACTAAAGTTGTCATGGCATCTCATGATGTTCAGTTCCAGTCTATTAGAGAGGTGCTGACTCAAAAATAGAGCACTTTTAGAGCAGTGTGCTATTGTGGCAGCGCATTATAACAGCATCCTGAAACTGCAAGCCCACTCCCAGGGATTGGAACTTAAACTCAAGGATCTAGAAAACTGGGCCTGATTCAATAACCTTAGGATTGTAGGCCTGCAAGAAAATGGAGATAGTGCAGACCCAATTGGGTTTATTAAGGAGGAGTGCTGTGGAATTCTAGTATCTGTTACTGCCCTGGTTATTAAAAGGGCCCACAAGATCACACCTACAGACGGGTCAAATAATTTGCAGATGTGCTTCATTTTTAAGTGCTTAACTTGCAATGACAAGGATGCAATTTTCCATGAGGCAAGGGTACTGCGGATTAAGTTTAAAATTGATCGTCATGGAGTAAGGATTATTGCAGATTACAGTGCAATAATGTACTTAGAGTATTAGGAAATGGTGGTCTTCCTCTGAACATGCCATGATTTAGGATATTTAGTCAATCTATGCTTCCCTGTCACTTTATGTTTAATGAAGGGAAACATGCATTTACAATTGCAACCCCCTTGTGAGATAGAGCACTTTTAAAAGGAACTGAAATGGGCACTATATCCTATGCAGAGACAGCCTGTGTCCAGCCACTCCTGACTACTGAGAATAACAAGAGGGGCCAATCAAGCTCTTTCTTCTGCTAAACCCATGGCACTCAAGATAAATGGGACAATGTATTGGACAAGGGGTCTAACCAGTATTTTTCCAGACAGAGCTCCTCTCCACTCAAAATTAGTCTTCCTGTCTCTTAGACCAGTCAGAGGCCTGGCCATGGAGGAACAGCCTTCTAACCCTGAAATTTCAGCCGAGGAAGTAGTATCAATAGAGAAATCATGACAAGAAGTGGAAAGTTCTACAGGAAACAAAGTGGACTGTAATACTAATTACATATTAAACCTGGCCATTTTAAGTCTTTTTTCAGAGTTAAGGGCAGTCAGTACTAGAGCCATAATACAGTGGCAACATTTACCACTTAGCTAATGTCTGACTGCGCAGGCTTACTCTCATCAGGGGAAGGATTCTTCTTCTTTAGCCACACAGTTGAATTCAGTCTTGCAGCAAGAGCTGGAAGGGATACAATGGTGCCAATGTAAGCTTTTACTCCCACGTGCTAGACAAAGCCACATGAATTACTCTGCTCCTACTTCTTGAAATGGAATGAGATGTTGGCACTTCCTCTGACTGAACTGGAGTGGGTACATTTTTGTGGTTTAGTGAGAGATAAAGCCTGGCCACCTCTTGCTAGATTTTCTTTATATATGGTACTATGCCCCTAATGGCTACATCTCTGAGGTCTGGTGGTCAGACACTCATGTTGGCATTGTAAGATAGAGGGGGGACAACAATGTGCACATGATTTGGTTCTGCCCATGAGTACAAGGAATATGGGACAATGTAGTCAAAGGCATTCACTGGGCACTGACAGGGGGAATACCTGATAAACATGACTTAAAATGTTGGCTATTGGTCTAACTGGTCAGTCATTACAGCTGTATGTGACATTGAAGATATGGGTGAGAACAGTTGCAGCTATTCTGTGCTTTCCCTCTTTTTTTCTAACATTGTCAATCACCCCTGAAGGGTTAGATTTTCAAATTTTAGACTTTATTCTATAATCTCAAAACATGGTCAACTAGATGGGTTAATATGAATAAATGGAACGAGTTTTTGTCTATTTTACTCTTTAGACCCGATTATATGTCATCAGATGCAGTACCTTAAATATTAGATTATTTTATGATGGCATATTTCTGCAGATACACCTTCTGTATTTAGGAGTTTTAGTGTGCCCAAAATGTTAAAAGATAGTGGGGCTAATTCAATAAGTCCTACATGGAGAGATTATCTGTGTAGGAATAGTGGAACGGCTCGAAAACGGAGTCCAGAGGCCAAGTGATCCAGGAAACAAGGCTGGGGGTGTGCACAAGCCTCCTAGCACTGTACAGACACAGAGATGACCGCATAATGCAGATCACCTCATTTGCTGGTGAAAATCATGCAAATGAGGTGAATTTGCGATCCAGGAAGCAGACAGGCATCCGTGTAGAAACCGTGTCTGCAGGAGAAATGTATGCAGTTAGTAACTGTGTACCAGAATGTAAAAATAAAAAAAGGCCATGAGAACTCAAATAAAAGCATGTATTAGATGCAGTAGGCATGCCAATGGCCAAAACTGTGGCCACTGGCATTTAAAACTGATGCAATTAATGAGAAATCAAAAGTTTTTCTTTTTAACACATCTGACACATTTAAGCAGTGTGCAGCAACATGCAAACATTACAGATCATAAAAGAAAAATTAAAATAGGAAAATATTAGATATAAAACTATATTGAAGTTTCCCATTATACTGGCTAGTAGGCAGTCATACAATGGCAGGTTATAGTGGTTGCTAAGGACATAGGCTCTGGTGTAGTGCAGTAACTAGGGTATACACAACTAGATGTATGTAAATGAGCTAAGTTTACTGAATAGCAAAATGGGCCTCCGTGTCCGCAGGTACCTAACCATGTAGGGGCTACAAAGTGGTAGTGTAGGCAGAAGAGGCAGCTGACATGAAAAGGGGGTTTGTCAGGGTTTGTGTAAGCACACTGGAGCTCAGTGGCTCCTGTTTGTGCTCAGCTAAGCACAGCTAAGCAGTGGGGTGTGCCTGAGGCTGCTAAGCTGTGCTTAGCTGGTTAAAGAAATGCTGAGCATGCCCGTGTACAGGGGAGAGCTCTTTCTGCTCAGCAATGTTTACTCTAGCTCAACAGGTTTGTGCAGAGTGCTGTGGAGCTTAAAAGTGGAGGAAATTGAAAAAAATATAAAAGAAAATAGCTGAAAAAAGGCAGTCAATTATAAATGACTAATAAGCCCTCTGCCACTCACAGTGGCCCAGTCTAACCCCTCAATAATGTAGCTGGCAGGTGCAATATATCATAGTCAGCCAATTAAACAGGCAGCATCTGCAGCACACCAGTATAAAGTATGCAGACACCCTTCAGTCTGATTTTCCAACATACTCTGCACCATTGGAGCACACAATTAGGAATTTTAACTGAATAAGTGATAGGGGCTGCTGCTGCTTTGCTGCATCTGTACATGCTACAGGCTGAGGGCAGTGATGAGGATGATGCTGACAACCAGCCCAGACTGAGAAGGAGAAGAGTGTTCAGGACCAAGGTAACCTTTCAGGGGCTACATAAGCTGGAGATAGTAGAGCTCTACAGGGTGGACAGGGGCATACTACAGCAACTCACAGAGCTCTGCCACCCTCACCTTAGACCCAGAGCAAACAGAGGGGAACCCATCCCAGATGAAACAAATGTATGTGTAGTCTTAAGAATACTAGCTACAGGTACTTTCCAAAGACCTACTGGGAACATCATGGGGATCTTACAGGCATCCATATCCAGGGTACTTCACCAGTTCCTGGATGTCATGCTAACACATTCCAGTGAGCACATTTATTTCCCCCAACACCCCTGAGGAGAGGACCACCAATATGCATTTCTTCCACCATGTACCACACTACCCAGATGTACTGTGTGCCATAGACTGCACTCATATGCACATCAAAGCAGCACCCGGTGAGGAGGGTAGAGTCTACGTCGACTGCAAGGGCTATCACTCCAACTGCCAGGTCATGTGCAATGCCCACAGCATTACCAATGTGTGTGCTGGCAGCCCTGGTAGTTATCACAATTCCTACATATGGCATGCCTCACAGCTGTAACAGGCATTTGCCAGGTGGGACATCCCGTATGGCCATCTAGTGGGGGATGCTGATTATGCACTGGAACCGTGGATGATGACACCCATCAGAAATGCACACACACACCCACTGAACACCATAATGAGGCACACACACAAACTAGGAACATCGTAGAGTGTGTGTTTGGGCTGCTCAAGTCACAGTTCTGCTGCCTTGACAAATCTGGTGGAGTCCTGCAGTACTCTCCAGCCATATATGCAAACATGTTCATAGTATCTGTCATGCTACACAATATGATCCTGCGGAAACAGCTGTGGCAGGAATATCACAGGGAAGGGGGACACAGCCCCCCCACCATTGTCAAAGTCCCCGCAGGAACAGGGGAACTTGGTGGATGAACCCCCTCAGCCTGTCCCTGTAGGCAGATGCAGATGTGCCCAGTACGCCATGGCCTTGGCAGAGAGGCAACACATAGCACATACTCTGACACCCTAGCGGCCCAGGGACTGACACCTCACTCTGACTCACATACACGCAGTAAAATGGATGCCAGCCACATCAACCTACCTATACCTTACCGTGTATAGGCAGTGCACTGCCTGCATCCGACAGTCAGCCCTGAAGCACTGTCCTCTCAACTGCTGCTGACACAAGGTAAGTCATTCTTATTAACAATAAATGAATGGGGTAGTATACTGTGGTAACATATATATGGTATTGCTGCATGTATGCCTGGGAATGGTGTGGGTTACCAGGATAGCAGCAGACAACGAACAGCTATGTTTGACAACAGGAACTCTCACCCAAATACTAGCTGATCCACAATATGCAGTAGGTCCTAAGCCAGCAAAATCCACTACACTATGTGAGGGACTTGCAAACAGCGGGGTCAGAGAACAAATTCATGGATGTCAATGTTGGAGTCCCATACATTAGCTCTAAACCTCTTACAGCAAGAAATCTGTACAAAGCCATAAAGTAAATATGGGGCAAAGGCCCACAAACAGGGACAAGTCATAAATATTGCACTTACAAACATAGAAAGTTGATAGATTGCAGCTGTTGCAGTAGCATGAATTCTGTGAAGGTCAGGAAGTAAAGTAAATATGGGGCAAAGGCCCACAAACAGGGACAAGTCATAAATATTGCACTTACAAACATAGAAAGTTGATAGATTGCAGCTGTTGCAGTAGCATGAATTCTGTGAAGGTCAGGAAGTCTGACACTCAAATGTCTGTCATTACTTTCTAACTTCAGACTGTAATGAATTCACCCTTATTTGCCACACAACCACAATTTTATGAAAAATGGACCCACAATATGAGCTAAACATCTGCACAGTCCGTGAAGATGTGTACACTTGGGAGGTATGCCCCCTCTGCTCAACACACCTGTGTTCACATAGAACTGCAGTAACATTTATGTCTGTAAGGTGATACCAGCAGGCCACACATTCCCAGGGCTGTCATAATCAACATGATAACTTGTTCCATTTCTACAATATACAGGGGTCAATGTGCTATGTATGTTTGTGGTTAATAGTGTCAGCAAGTAGACACCACTTGCTGGTGGCTGTTGTGGCTTACTGGTCTAAGTACAGTACTGTAGTTGTCAAGGTCCATGGTTTGAGACTGGCTGTGGCAACTATTTTGCATGTCAGCTATGCCAAGGGTAGGAGTTGTACACACTGTCCAGAAATCAATATTTGTTACTGCAGGAAAGCTGGCCAATGGAGGGACAGGGGGCCACATACATGGACAGCACACAGGTCTGATTAACCTACACAGTGCATACTACAACAGCAGGTTATGACAAGTCAGTCAAGTGCCAGGATATAAAGGCTGCCACATTGCTGTGTCAGTACTAACAAGTCAGTGGGCACCATCCATACCCGTGGAATGACAGGTGTCACAGAATGTCCACATGCATGCCTCATATCTGTGCTGCTTGTCATAATATTGCATTTTCCTGACAAACTATTGGCAAACCAATAAAGGTTGATTTGAAAACAGCAATGACAGACAGTAGAGATGCAGATGTCATACCCATAAGTGAATCCAAGCTAATACAAAACTGTTCTACCAACTGTGTACATTTGGAAGAGCAATATTAAGAGCCTGCCCCCATGTCTGGGCCTGTGTCTGACTGTTATATATGGGCCTGCCCAATGTCCATCTGTAAGAGTCTGAGAGCTATGCCCAACCTGTAGCCTTACAATAACAGTGCCTGTCAGGAGCCAGAATCCGCCACATGACACAAGCACTTAGGTCACTCCAGAACAAGTACAAATATGACTCTGTCATTGTTCATGTTGGTGTGAATGACCTGAGATGTACCTCCCTGGACTACATGAAAAGAGACATGGAAGAGCTCTCTGATCATGTAGCCTAGGGGGGTATGACCCTGACCCTGAGTAGCGTCCTGCCCTCACCAAGAATGATACTGCAGTATAAAGAAAAAATTATCAATTTCAACAATGGGCTAAGCTTCTGGTGTCAGTCAAAGGGGATCCAGTGTCTGTCAGCCTGGGACAACATGCTGTAATATAGTTCCCTACAGTGTATGGGGCAGAAAAAAATCTCTGTCAGTGCTCCCTCACATTACTCACTACTGATCTGCCACTCACATACCAGGAACTCACAGTGCTATGTAGACTATACCACACATATTATGGAAAACTATGCTCAGCCCAATCCATTCTGTACCCATACCAGGATATGACTCAGTTAATAAGGATAGCACACAACCAGGAGATCCTCACATAGTACATCACTGAGGTGCTGGACTGTTTACAAAGGTTCATCAGCCAATCAGCTTTAGTATACAAAATCCAGGATCGGACTACATCTACCTCTGGAATGGAGTTAAACTCTTACTATTGAAGGTCTTATTGGGTATGCTCCTACACTTAGAGAATTACAGCCCATGTATAAACCCACATCTGACTATACAACTCTGTTGTCCAGATATGTTTTCACATACAGACAGCTATGTACACCTTAACTGTGTCTCCCCACCCCCATCAGACAGGATTACCCGCAGCTATCTGGCAGTGGCACATATGTGATATATCTGCATCTGTTGAGTGTGATAGGCATACATATATATATATATATATATATATATATATATAGGTAACATATACAAATATATCAATTATAGATAGGCAGAGACAGAGAGAGAGAGAGACAGATAGAGATGGACAGACACAAACAGACAGACAGAGAGAGAGAGGCATAGAGAGAGAGAGAGAGAGAGACACCTTGAAAGGCATAGACATTTGCACACCAGTTGCAACCACCGGCACGTGCCAGAATGAAGGCGACCTCCATTGTGTAATAGCAGTGAGATAGGGGTTGTAATCTCATCTCACCTGCCTTGTGTGTGCGTGTTTGTTTCTAGGTTACAGCATTGTGAGACCTTTTCCACCCAGTAAACCTCCCATTGCCCTACTTTACAAGGTGTGCTGATGTCATTCACCTTAGAAGTACCTTTGGACACTCTTTAGCCCTATAAGGTCTGTGGTGCACATAATAAATGCCTAGCACTATAGTACATGTAACTAAATAGGTAGGTGTTCAAATCTCAGCACTGACAAGTGTATGTGTGTTTGTAAGTGAAAGTATTTTGAAGGCTTTTCCACCAACGTCCCATTGCCCTACTTTACAAGGCTTGCAGATGTCATTCAACTTAGAAGTACCTTTGAACACATCAGCCCTATAAGCAACACATGATAAACGCATACTACTATAGTACATATACTTAGATAGGTAGGGGTCCTAATCTCAGCACTAGCAACTGTGTATGCGTTTGTAGGTCAAAGTATTTTGAGGACTTTTCCACCCAGTAAGCTTCCCATTGCCCTACTTTACAAGGCTTGCTGATGTCATTAACCTTAGAAGTACCTTTAGACACTCGTCAGCCCTATAAGCTCCATGGTGCATGCGATAAATACATAGCACAATACTACATATAACTAGATAGGTAAGGGTTCTAATCTCAGCACTGGCAACTATGTGTGTGTGGTGTGTTTGTAGGTTAAAGTCTTTTGAGGTCTTTTCCACCCAGTAAACTTCCCATTGTCCTACTTTACAAGGCATGTTGATGTCATTCATCTTAGAAGTACCTTTAGACACTTCAGCTCTATAAGCTCAGTGGTGCACGTGATAACTAGGTAGCACTATAGTACAGAAAACTAGATAGATAGGGGTTCTAATCTCAATACTGGCAATTGTGATACTGTTTGTTTGTTTGAGATCCATAATCCCCAGTGTGTATGCTGGTTATACCATTTTGAAGCCTGTTCCACTCTGGTGACCATACCTCTCAATTGTACAGATTTTAGTAGAATGTCCAGATTTTTGCCCCACATTTTTGGTACATTTCACATAAAATTGTAGTTTTCTGCAAATTACTGGCAAATCATTGAGGGTTAAAGTCAGAAAATAATGATATACGTTTGAGTTTCAGACTTCAAATCATTCAGAAAATTAATTCTAATGCAAAACCTGTTCTATCAATTTTCTAAGTTTGTAAGAGTAATATTTAAAATGTCCCTATATTTGGGCCTTTGTCCCCCTACTATTGATGGCTTTACCTAGATTTCTTGATCTTAGAGGTTGAGAGGTATGCTGGTGACCCCCATTGCATTACTTTACAGGACCTGTTCATGCCATCCACCTTAGATCCACTGTTGGACACTGCCTAGACATATAAGCTCCATGGTGCATGTGATAAGTAGGTAGCACTAAAGTACATACAACTAGGTAGGTAAGGGTTTGAATATCAATACAGCCAACTATACTACTGAATATGTTTGTGTGTGAACCATATCTCATGTGGCTATTGTGTACATTGGCTATAACATTTTAAGGTCTGTTGATCCACTCCCCTTGGCATTACTTTAAAGAACCTGTTGTTGTCATCCACCTTAGATGCATTCTGTCAAACTCTAGAGGCCATACCAGTCATCTGTACAGATGTATGCAGAATGTCCAGATGTTTGCAATATAAATGTGGTCTGTGTCTCATAACAATGGGGTATTATGAAAAATCATTGCCAAATATGTGACAGTTGCCATACTGACAGACATGTCAGCTTCAGACATCATACCCTTCTGAAAAGTCATGCTGATGCAAGATCTGTTACCCTATCACTTGTCTAGGTTTGTAAGAGCAATATGAGGGAAGAGTCCCTATTTTGTGTGGTTTATCCCACCATTCATGAAGGCATTCTCAAGATTAATCAGTGTAAGAGGCTGTGAGTTATACCCCTGGCATATAATGTCTGTGGCACATGCAATATGTATGTAGCACTATAGTAAATACAAGTAGATAGGTAGGTGTTTTAATCTGACTATTGCCAACTGTGTGCGTGTATGTGTTTCTGTATGCATATCCCCTGTGGCTGTGTTGCCTGTGTGTATGCAATGATTATACCATTTTGTGTGGCTGTTCCATCCTGTTAACTCCCCCATTGACAACCTAATAAGGCACCTACAGATGTTATCCACCTTTGAAGCACAGTTACACATTTTCTAACACAAAGGCACTGTGGCGCGTGCAATAGTCATGTCAGTCTGTATTGTACATAACAAGCTAGGTAGGTGTTCTAATTGAAGTGTCAACTCTGTGTGCATGTGTGTTTCAATGCTTATCCTCAGTCAGCTGTGTGTGTTTGGGATGAGTCTACCATGTTAAGGGCCTGTGAACCCCCCATTGGCAATCCTAACAGACCCTGCAATTGTCACCAACCTGAATAGTTGTGGCAGACACTGCAACAATATAGCGGCGTGGTGCTAATGTTATGTATATAGCAGTATCGTATGTAAAACTAGGCAGGAAGAGGTTCTACTGTCTACAAAGGCAGGTCATGAGTGTGTGTGTGTGTGTGTGTGTGTGTGTGTGTGTGTGTGTGTGTGTGTGTGTGTGTGTGTGTGTGTGTGTGTGTGTTTGTATATGTATACCCTTTTGCAGCAGTCTAACTGTTATGGCCACCAGCATGCCTCTCAAACCCTCACAGATAGACATCTGGTTAAAGCCATATGGAGCAGTTGGGCAAAGGCCAAACATTGAGCACAATCTTCACATATTACTGTGACATGCATGGAAACTAGATAGCAAAACAGGTTGTGCATTTAAATGCACTTTTCAAAGGGTATGTGTTGTGACATGACAATATCCGTCATTAATCTGTAATGTTAGTCTCTCTTGCTTTTCCAACAATTTACCAGAGAACCACAATGTGATGACAAACAGAAAATATGTGGCAAACATTAGGACATTCTGCAGATATATGTAGAGGTCAGAGGTATGGCCACCATCTGTACTACCCTGCAGGTTGCAGTCCATGTTTGGCAAGGTGTGACCTGTGATAAGTGAAACAATACAGAGGTCCCAAGAGTGTAGGACAACAAATATTTCATAAAGTTATCTACTAATTGCACAGAGCAGTTATTGCACATGTGTGTGCAATATGTAGACATGTGAAGGCTCTGTGACTACCTGCTGCCCCTAATGACCCACATGAATATATGCATAAATGTTAACTGGCACCGCCCACATATGTAGGTACTGCCTAAGACTGTGTCAACTGTAAGTATTGTGCAGTCTGTCACTGAGCCACAAACTACTGTTAACACACTGCAATGGGCCATACAGTGGGTATGGAATGATGCCAAGGCCCTGGCCTCATGCTGAATGCAGACAACTGTGTCAGCATACCATAAAGCAAGGACATGGCCCCAGTATTCCCACATCAGCACCAACCCCATAAACACACAGAATGTGATGACAGACCTGGGTAGTCAGGATGCCAACAATGTTGCATTCAGGCACAAGTAGTGGCAGTGGTCATAAAAAGCTTGTATGTGGTTCACCACGTAGATAAAGGGACTGCATCCAGACAAAGTGGACATTACCTCTGAATAGTCCTCAGTCAGCACAATACATTAGCAGCATGGCCGGTCTGCTATGCACCTATGCAGCCATCTGCAGAAACAGTAAAGGCTATGATAACACCCACAAAGGTCAACCATGGCCCTCAACACCTGTTCCATGCAGACCACCTGTAATCAGTACTGCCCCACTTGTTATTGGTCAGGTTGTCCACAGGTGTCTGTGGTATGCCTAGATGGCAATGTTGTGCTCAGCCCTTCAACAGCTGCCCCATATATGAGAGTATAACTCTGTGCACATTACCAGCACAAGAGGCCTGCATTGCATATGAGATGGCAAAAACATATGCTGGGAGTCAAGTTTGGATCCCAGAGGCTGCTCTGTATCAGGACTACACTCCCCAAACATGTCAAACACACTACCGTGCATACCCTCATCAACTGCATCAAGGTTGAGTGAATGGGAAAAACAACATCTGTCCCTGGGATACAACCTGTGTCCAGCAATGAAAGAGGCAATAGGTGTTGATTGATGATTCTGTTGGGGATAAAATAATGGCTAGGCTTGTAAGGGACCCAGGGCCAGTACTCTAGTAACCTCCTCTGTAACTATGAACCTGTGAAAGTTTGAGTGAATGGGAAAAACATTTGTCCCTGGGATACAACCTGTGTCCAGCAATGAAAGGGGCAACAGGTGCTGATTGATGATTCTGTTGGGGATAAAGTAATGGCTAGGCTTGTAAGGGATGCAGGGCCAGTACTCTAGTAACCTCCTCTGTAACTATGAACCTGTGAAAGGTTGAGTGAATGGGAAAAACATCTGTCCCTGGGGTACAACCTGTGTCCAGCAATGAAAGGGGCAACGGGTGCAGATCAATGATTCTGTTGGGGATAAAGTAATGGCTAGGCTTGTAAGGGACCCAGGGCCAGTACTCTAGTAACCTCCTCTGTATCTATGAACCTGTAATCCTACAGAACACCCAGGTGACATGTATGAATGCTAGCTGGCTGTGTCAAGGGTATGCATGCAAGGTTACGCTGTCTGCCCCCATTGTCCTTCACACACTGTTGCACTCACACACACCTAGGTAAATATGCACATATACAGATGTACCTTGGCGATAAAAAGGTCTCTGTTTCCACTCTGCCATACTTGGGTTTGTTAATGGCAGCGGCTCCCCAGGATATACACACAAAGACACCTCAAACACAAACAGAATAAGGTCTGTGAGACAACAGTCAGTCAGCAGTACTAACAGCAATAAAGCATCATGGCACAAAGGTACATACACTTCTATGTGTACTCATGACAACTGGTAGCAGACAGCACCTTACACTGCATAACAGTAGTACACTACACACTGGCATTACCTGTACTATATTCACCCTGTGCATTAGACACATATTAGCATGTCCTTGCATGAATGGTATAGATAACAGGGATGTGGCACAGGTTTCATCACATGCACAGGGTGTGGTGTGGGGTTGCCAAAGGCCTAGGCTGGGCCATACAGTTGATGTGTGTGTGTGTGTGTGTGTGTGTGTGTGTGTGTGTGTGTGTGTGTGTGTGTGTGTGTGTGTGTGTGTGTGTGTGTGTGTCTGTGTCTGTGTCTGTGTCTGTGTCTGTAGGGGTGGTGTTCAGCTGGGCCATGGAGAGGAACTGCGTGTGTCTGGTGGTGCCCTGCTTGTGATACTGACATGTGAGTGTGTGTATGCACACAGTCAAGCCATATACTAGACCTACACGAAGGTATGTCGGACAGCCACAGACCGTACATGGCAGGATGTACAATTCACTGTCTCAGGCCATGGACATGGGAACTGGTACTGTCAGGAGTGTCACTGGCACCACCCTGCTCAAGGCCAGATGTGGTACTACTTCCTGATGGTGACTGTTGTCTGCTATGTCCGTGTCCCTCACAGGACCGGCCAGGACCATGTGCCCATGGCCTGCTACTTTGTGGTGTGGACAGCACCCTCCTTTTGGTAGTGCTGATGGTACTGCCACTATGGGAGTGTGAATGTGCATGTGGGCTTTCAGCTGATGTTGTTGCTGTCCTATGTCCATGTGTCCAACGCCCTACTCCCACCACATGTTCAAGCACAGATATTGCACAGTTAAGGACTGACAATGTCTCACCCCACAGATTATCCACATCAGTGAAATGACGAAAATACACCAGAACCAGAAATTGCAGGAAAACAAAAAATCTGGCAGGCACACATGAACCACAAAACCAGCTGCAAATGAATCCAAGGCACAAGGAGAAGTTGTAGTCACTTTTTATTCACAGAAAAGCACAATAAAATAAGCGCTTTCATCATCAACTATTGGAGATTTCATCAGACAAAGTACCAAACACTAAAAGCAGTTATTTTAAAAGCAGGAGTCAATACGCCCACCACCTAACCAATCAATTCAAAGAGGGGAAAGGACATCCCAACAGGATCATTATTGCACTTAAAGGAAACTGCATTTCATAAACAGATACAAAGATGTATAAATATAAATACATGAAAATATTAAATATTTATAAATAGACTAAAAGTAACGAAACATTCTTTGTCACACTATATAAAACCATATAAAATGCACATGAATTAAAAAACATCCATAAATGCTTAACAATGCAGTAAACTATCTCCAAATTACCTTTAATTTCAGAAGGCAAGAAATGGAGAGACAGTCATTCAAAACTGGCCGTTGGCTAGTATTTAAATGAATTTGCCATATTAATTCTTTCTTTTCTAACAAAAGTGCCCAGGAGCCACCCCTTTCATCATGGTCAAGGACATCCAAAATAAATAATTTAAATGAATGTCCTGTTTTTTTTGTACAGTGTTTAGCAAGGGCATTTCTGGATTTGTCAAGTCTTGTGTCCCTCAAGTGTTTATATATTCTGTTTTTAAAATTTCTTTCAGTCTTTCTATTATAAAAACATTCACAGCGGGAAGACAGCATAGTACACCACCCTTTCAATGAAGCAATAGACCCTCCTGTTCAATTGCATTCCAATTTTGTTCACCATAAATTTATTACCCTCCAACACCAAACAATAGGTGCAAGCCCCACATTTCTTCATCATCGTTTGCGGTGAGACGCCTTCATTTGATTCTAAAATCGTTTTTAAATTATTACCTTTTTTAAAAACAATATTGAGTTTACTACCAACACATTCCCTTACATCTTTATCACTTGTAAGAATAACCCAATTTTTAAAAAATGTCAGATATCTCTGCTGTTGTTAAATGCAGTAATAAAGGAACACTCAAAATGACGGGTAACTGTTAGGCCACCACCTATCTTGAATGTGCTCACCAGGTGTCTGTATTACTTGTTCATGACAAACCTGTCGACTACTAAGCAGAGGGGTAAAAAAAAACTTTCTCCCTTTTATTTACCACTTTGATCATTACCTCATTGATCAAACTCAGAAGGTAGCCCCTTTTAAGAAACATACCCTTCAAGCAATCACATTCATCCAAGAAACTGTCAAACAGGCTCACCATACGAGCAGCCCTTATGAACTGTCCCTTTATTACTGCTTTATTTCTGCTTGAAGGGGTGTGCACTTTCATAGTGTAAGAAACTATTGGAATAGGCTTTCTTTCCAGAAATTTGTGCCACGAAGACTTTGACCACATCCTTTGTAAGCCATACATCCAAATAGGCTCTTTCCTTAGTATTTATGTTGTGGGTAAAATTGAGAAAAGTGGTTGTCTGGTTAATATTCTGGAAAAACATTAATCTCACTCCTTGGGCCATTCCAAAAAATAAAAATGTCCAAAAAATGGGTATATAGTTTGCAATGCTTAAATAAAAGGGAACATTGTAAAAATTTCTTCGGCTGCAACATTCCAATATTGGCATAAAGTCCCCCACACACTGACCCCATGGCAACACCTTCTACCTGTAGGAACAATTCTTTTCAAAACAAAATAAAATTATTAGTAAGGACCATTTCCAAAAATATCTTGTATGTGTTAACCTGGGTCTGGGGGAGCCCCTTCTCCACCAGACATTCACAGAACTACTGAATACCCACTATATGTTGTATGATGGTGTACAAGTCTTTTACATCTATTGTAATGAAAAAAAAAACTTCCTCATTGTATTCTAAAGCATTCAACATTTAAAAAAAATCCCACAAATCTTTACACAGAATGTGTTCATGTTGGACAAAGTTTTTAAGTTTTATGTCAAGATATTTTGCTGGGGGTGTGTAATCGAACCCCTTGTATCCACAATAGGACACATAGGGAGTTGTACCAAATCTTTATGAATTTTAGGCAACCCAACCATAACAGGGGTCCTAGGATGTGCTGAATTCAAGAAATTATATTCATCAATGGAAATATTTCTATCAATAAATAGGACTTGTAAAACACCTCTAACTTTTCTGTACACCTTATTTAACTCATTCAGGAAGGT
This sequence comes from Protopterus annectens, assembly GCF_019279795.1. Taxonomy (NCBI): domain Eukaryota; kingdom Metazoa; phylum Chordata; order Ceratodontiformes; family Protopteridae; genus Protopterus; species Protopterus annectens. The sequence continues at coordinate 1,144,591,769 of NC_056741.1, read as the reverse complement.
TTTTACATAAGCTCTACCAGCAAAGAGTTTTTTCATACTGTTATTATAATCAGCCACATTCATTATGACAATACCCCCCTTGTCTGGTTTCATTATTTGAATTTCCTTGCTGTTATTCAATCTTAATCCCTCAATCTCATTGTCTTTTAAATTATTAATTTTCCTGTTAGGTTTTACACTGCGAATGTCCAAATCAGACTCTCTCAAAAAGTTGTAAAAGGTGGATGGGGGGATTAAAAGTACTAGAAACTCTTAAGGGATCCATAGTTGACTCTAAATCTTTAAATAAATAGTTAAAATTGAGTTTACTCACAAACAGTTTCAGATCTAACAACCCCCTCCCCCAAATTCATTCACTTCTCTGGAGCAAACGTGAAACCTCGAGCAAACAAATCACAGTCATGTATATCAATTGACACATTTGAATAATTGAAAACTTTAAAATCCCCTTCTGTGTTCAAAGAAAGTTACAGCAGGTGAAACCATTAAATCACAACCCCCAGAGTACAAGGGTATATCCATCAACTGTGCTCCCTGTAGGCACCTCTCCTGTTGCCCCTCTGATTTTTTGATTAGAAAAGAAAGAATTAACATGGCAAATTTGTTCAAATGTCAGGCAGTGGCCAGGTTTGAATGACTGTCTCTCTTATTTCTTGCCTTCTGAAATTAAAGGCAATGGGGAGATAGTTTACTGCATCCATTTGTTAAACATTTATGGATGTTTATGTTTTTTAATTCATTTTATATGTTTCATATGGTTTTATATAGTGTGACACAATGTTTCATTAAACTTTTAGTCTATTTATAAATATTTCATATTTTTATGTATTTATATTTATACATCTTTGAATCTGTTTATGAAAAGCAATTTCCTTTAAGTGCAATAATGATCCTGTTGGGATGTCTTTTCCCACTTTGAATTGATTGGTTAGGATGGTGGGCATATTATGACTTTTCCTTTCAAAATAACTGCTTTTAATGTTTGATACTTTGTCTGATGAAGTCTCCAATAGTTGATGATGAAAGCGCTTATTTTATTGTTTTTCTGTGAAAAAAAGTGACTACAACTTCTCCTTGTGCCTTGGATTCATTTGCAACTGGTTTTGTGGTCCACATCTATAAGCAAAATGATGTACGGCATCACCAATGCCGTAGATGGTGTCACGCATGCCAGGAAGTGTCGCATCCATGACCCTGAGTATCCATCTGGTGTACCGTTCACAACATGTCTGTCCTCCATGATGGACCGAAAAATGCATCGGGTGACACTTGTTGTGACACTTCTGACAGAGGCTGAATGGGTAGTAGTCCTCTTTTGAGCACCCCTGTCAATCTGCCTGTGTGGGACCTCGCCAGTTCTCTGGCTATGGCTAGTATCTACAGTCACAGATGCCATAGTCACCAGCCTACACTGTTCGATGCCACCACCCTCCAACTGTCCAATATATGTGGCTGATGGAGACTGGGTATGTGTGGGCATGCTGACTATGTGTGCGGACATTGGGGGTGGAAGTGGGATGTCAACCAATGGTACAGATTCAGCCCCCAACAACCCCACCTGTGCTTCATTATGGTCACCATCATCATCAGAGTCCAATGAGATACTGACATCAGGTTGTGAGGGGGAGAGATCCCAACCTCCATGTTCACCTGTGAGGGGAAGACAATATAGGTAAATTACTTCCTGCACTGTTTGCTGATACACACACACACACACACACACACACACACACACACACACACACACACACACACGTACGTGGGGTGCTACAAAGGCATTATACAGACCACACCTTCTGACTGATGCCATGCATGATACACAATCAGACCACAACAGACACTCTGGACAGGCTCTCAACAACATGCAGTGGAGCTATGTCCAGTTAATGTTGCTACAACTATACACCTTTGAGATACGTGAGAAGTGGGCATATGCGATGGACCTTCATCTAACACACAGTGCACCTATGTACACACTACTAATGCACCCCTTTATAGCACAGTGGTTACATTTACACAAAAGTACATGCCACTATATTTGAGCTCCTGTGATGAAAGATCTGATGCACTGCAGTGAATCCCACCACAAGTGAACATGCACATACTGCAACATGGCTAAGGTTAACAGTTGTGTGCATGGGAAACTGGCTGCCCTTAACATGCCTAAGGTATAGGTGAGCCATAAAATGACAGTCCCACACTCACCAGCTTCATGCTGATGTTCCCCAGCCACACCAGAGGTATCTATGGGGTTGTGGTGGAGAGTTAATGTCAGCACACACATGTGACATTGGTACAGGATAATATATGCATTTATGAACATATACACTACAAGCTGTGATATTACCCAAATTGCTGACATTCACAATATGTGTGCACATGTGTGCTTTAGAAATCCCCACCCACAAATGCAGATTGAACTGACATATGCATACACGGGCTGTTACTATGAATGCTACAGTATTAACGAGATGCCGACTAGGGCCTTACCTGGATGCTCCCTGGCTGCAGAATCTGTGCCACCCATCTCCACGGCATATATAGTGATGGTTTCCTGGGAGGCGGTGGCTCAACCAAGGTTTGTGAGGAGCTCCTCAGTGGCTGAGAGTGATGCTTGTGTAGCAGGCCCTCCAACTGTGCCAACATGGTCCCTGGCCACAGCTGCAGCCCTTTGATGTGCATTGTGTATGAGGTCTGTGGCACTGTGTCAGACCTGTTCGTAGCTCCTGTCCCGGTGGCCCCATTGTTGACTGTTGCTACCAGTTCTGCCTACAGGGCAGTGCATTGTTGCAGGTTTTGTCAGCTCCTTCCCCACAGTCTCCAGTGATGGAGTCTGAGGGCATCAATGATTGCAGCAGTCTCTGCTTCTGAGAATGCCAGGTTCCATCTTTGGTACATGTACATCGCACGTAAAAGACATGAACAGGGGAACACATCACAGGACCACATACATTGGCCACCATTATGTACAGAGCCTACACATCCACTTTTGCCTGCACTATCCATCGCTACCACCCACATCATACCTCTGCCATCTATCAGCACAGTATGTGTGGAGGTATCGGCAACATACTGGCATTGGCATGCATTGGCTCCCCTGATCCTGATGTTTCATGTTCCCCCCAATGAGGACCATTAATCTGCATAATTCTGTCATTCAAATCACACAGCACATGCAGCAGCTGGTGACATCACAGAGGTTTCCCACCAGGGAATGGCAGGCCATCAAACATCTACCATACAGTTATAGGTTATAAGGTCAACCCTCTAACTGATTTCATACATTCTCCTCAGGAGTGACCTCACTCTGGCATGCCAGACAATCACGAACTTCACATTGCTGGGACTGCTGCATGAGTGCAAGTCATGATCCAGTCTAACACACACACAACCTCCACCTGGTGAATGACCTGAACTGGCCTTGTTGGCAGCTCGGATGTATCTCCTGCACAGTCACCCTGCTGTGGAATGGGCACCCTGTCCACGTCAGGCAGGATAGCTACCTACACCTTTGCAAATGTAACCTGATCAACTGGATGGTTAACAGCTTATACTCCCTTGAGATACCACCTGTGTCCCTGTTGGATGGGCACATCAGCTGTTGCCTTGCATACACATGAGCTAACATGCAGCCTAGGCATATGGCTACTCAGGGCCCATAGCCTAGTAACCTCATATGGTACCAGGAATACCAGAAATGGCCTGACTGGTGTGACAGACTGTGTTACATGTCAATACACATCACTGCCACTGACTGCTGGGTGTCCCCTATGGGCAGCATTACAGTATCATGTCATCCAGCCTACATCCCACAAATAGGTAGGTGCTACTACAGGTGCATGTGGACATTCCTGGAACATCTGAGATACACAATAACAGAGAGCAGTGCATTTGTGTTCTAGGGTGACCTCCTCATAGGTGTCTGACATCTGCAGGACCCAGATGTTTGCAGAATGTGTACATGAGCCTGATAGATGTAGACCCCCCCCCCGCCAGACAAATGTGTATTTCCGAACACCAGTTGGACAATACTTGATGGTTGTCCACATAGTTTGGGGAATGTGTCTGTGACATGCCAGACCCCTGGGGACATAGTGATGGTGCCTGAATATCCAGTACTGTATCCATTCCCTTACATTGTATGCTCAGTATGTACACACTGCTGCTGAGCCAGATCCAGCATCCCCCTACTACTAGTACCTATAACTTGCTGTCCTGTTGCAGAGGCTCACCAGGTATGCTAACCATAGATATCAGGCAATCAAATACAGGTGTGGAGTACACACTGACCTAGCCAGAGTTTGTCAGGAATGGTCAGGGAGACCTGGACAATCTGTGAAATTATCCTGTATGACATTGGGAGACTGAAAGGGACTTAATGACGGTACATGATGTGATATGCCAGCTGTATCCACCAGTATGCACTGTCAGTGTGATGCCACTGCACTGGCCCAGTAATCAAGAAGCCTGAATCCTCACCACTACCACCAGTGAGGGATGTACACAATGAGAGGATGACAAGTACACACACAGTAAAGTACAATTATCCTTCAGAGCACACAGACAACACAGTTAGTCTAGGGCTGGTTTCTCCTCTGCTCTCCCCAGATCCCCAATAAGACTCCCCACTGGCACAGCTATATGGTTAACATCTCAGCAGAGTGGTCAAGTCAAAACATTCATCAACCTCTCTGTATGACCAAGTAGCTGGCACACACACTTTAAGATTTGATTTATGAATCTCACAAACACACACACACACACACACACACACACACACACACACACACACACACACACACACACACGCACGCACACACTCACACACTCACATTCATTCCTGGGAAAGGCTGTTAAAGGTAGTTCTGATTGCCATATTCCAGCTCTTTATCAGCTACTGTAAGGCCCTTACCAAAGGGTGATGAATCCTACTGTGTGATGTGCCTATTAGCCAAATGGTAAGTGTGACCAAGTCCAAGGCTATTGGAGTGGGCTATACAGTGTCACCATATACATATGCAAGTACTCTAAGAGCTTACTTAGTTCTATACAGACCAGACACAATTACAAGGTTTAACTATATTTAATAATAACTAATAAATGAAAAAGACAATACTCAAGCAATACACTAACTACAGAGTTTAAACTCACAGGGAATAATTTAAGACAACATTGCAGGACAGTCTGAAATAAATACAGCAAACATCTAAAGTAATAGGTTCATAGCACAATACTAGACTACTGGCCTGGAGGCCCTTATAAGCCTAGCCAAGACCTTTGCCCATGTTCCTTCAAAGTCATCACCTGTTTCCCCTGTCTAGCAAGGACACAGATGGGATCCCAGGGGTGTATTTTCTGTTTCCCATACAGTCGTCCAGGTTCTTCTTAAAGAGGGCTAGAGAGGTACTCTGACATGGACAGGGAGTCTATTCCACAGATGGTGGGGTGTTTGGGACACAAATCTATCCCACTAACAAGTTCTGTTCATGTCACAGACCAGGTTAAGGCCTTGCATGTGGGTTGCACTAGTGGAATTTGTCTTACAGATATGCAACAACTCCATCAAGGCTGAGTCAGAAATAGCCTTGTATGCCAGACACAGGTCACCTATGAGCAGTCTGTATGAGACTGAGTAGAGGGACAAGGTTTTTAGCTTATCTGTATAGGATAAGTGTTTGAGACCCTGGATTTTCTTGGTCAGGAACCTCTGTGGTGTCTCCAACTTCTGAATGTGCTTGCCAAGGTACATGCCAAAAGGGCCATTGTACTTGATAATGGGCCTGATAAGGAAGGAGTACAGGGATGTTATGACCTCCTTGTTCCTGCATGAAATGCCTTTATTTATGAGGTGGGACACATAAAAAGCCTTCCATACAATGGAGGCAATGTGGTGGTCAAAACCAGGTTGCTATCAACCTGAGTGCCCAAGTCCCTCATGACTGATTGCATGCTTAGTACATTGTTATTAATGTCATAATTAGTGGGGATGACAATTTCCCCAGAAGGGATAATGATGCATTTCTTGGCATTCAGTTTGAGGCAATGCTTCTGACACCAGTCATTAGTTTGGGTAAGGCCCTCTTGGAGGATGTTCACATCACTAGCTGATTTTAAGACAGCGCCCAGCTTGCAGTCATCTGCAAACTTGGTTAGCCACAGACCGCTGGTTTTGGCTTGCACCTCAAAAGTATATCCCAAACAGTAGAGGCCCCAAGACCAATCCTTGGGGTACACCACTCGTTATGGGGATACTACTAGGGGTGGATTCCCCTACTTTGAGTGGGTTCTACCAGTGAACCAGTTAGCTACACTTCTGGTAATATATGGGTTGATGCCTAGCTGGGAGGGTTATGTATTATGCCCAAGTGGGGAATACTGTAAAAGGATTTGGCTAGGTCAAGGTATGCAGTGTGCATATTCTTCCCCTCGTCCATGGCTTTGATGACTGTTTCAAAGAAGTTGACAAAGTTTAACAGGCATGATCTCCCTTTGACAAAACCAACCTGTGTGGGGTCAAGCATTTTGAGGTTGCTAATGTCCTTGTTTCTAAGGTCCATGATAATGTGTTCCATGGCCTTGCAGATCAGGCTAGTTAGGCTGATGTGCCTATAACTGCCTGGGCCAGTGAATGCTCCACCTCTGTGTAGAAGGATGACAGTGGCTGTCCTCCATTCACCTGGGATGAAGCTCAGGCTTTGGTTGAATAGGGTGTCTAATGGAGCTGAGAGCTCATGCTTGAGTTCATGTAGGATACAGTCAGGGATGTTATTGGGTCCTATGGAGATTATATTTTTTGTCTTTGAGAGGGCATTAAGGAACTGATCCATGGTGATGAGGGGAGGAGTGCAGGTGCTGGGGATGTCCTGGTTTACTGATGGGGCGACAGGGCGGTGACATTTTCACTGAACCTGTTTGTCAGCAGGTTGGCTATATCTATGGCATTTGTATATGTGGTGTTATTGACCACCACTTCTGAGCAGATTTGGGTGTTGCCTTTGAGATTGCAGACATGTGAAGAAGGCCTTGTGATTCTCCTTGGTGGATGTGGTCAATTTGGACTTGAAGTTAGCCTTAGAGGATTTCACCAGTAATCTTAATTGCTTGTTCAGACAAAGGAGAGATTGCTTCCCACTTGGCACCTACTCCTTCTTGGCCCTGGACAGCAATTTTTTCCTTCTATTATAGAGTTTGTTTATTGCTGCTGTCCACCAGACAGGTTTACTGTTCCTTGAGGAAGATGGTTTGTTCCTGTCAGGTATTGCTGAGTCCATGCAACTACATAGCTGCATGGATTCAGCAATACCTGACAGGACCAAATCATCGTCAAGGAAGATAATTTGGTCCTGTCAGGTATTGCTGAGTTCATGCAGCTATATAGGTGCTCATATAGTTTTTTGGTGTAGGCTTGGACATTAGTGCTAGTTCCAACTGAAGGGATGTTGGCTGTGAAGCTGCTTATACCTACTCTGAGGTGATTGCATTCAGCTTTGGAAAAGGTTTTCATTTGACCTGACAAGGGGGGGGGGGTTAGGGGAGACGGTGACTTCAAAAGTGATCACTTTATGGTCGGATCTTACCAAGGAGGATGACACTGTAGGAGTGCTACAGTGGCTACTCATGTTGGTTAGGACCAGGTACAGGATATTTATATCTCTTATAGGGGTTTTGACCAGCTGATCCAATGACTTGACATTGACGAAGTTGAGAAATCTCTAGGTGTTCATATTTGGGTTAGAATAGGTCTTGCACTCCATGGTTGGGTAGTTAGTCACCCAGGATCAGGGTAGAAGGTTGAATCTTGATGGATTCAAATAAGTCCAGATAGGTGGAGTGGGTGTCCTGAGCTATGGTTGGGGGTCTGTAGCTAGCTATGATTTGAATAGGTGTTTTGTCAACAGTTAACTGTACTTGCAGTGTCTCATGTGCATCATACCATTTGACCAGCCTAGAGGTGTATATGTCTATGATAAATATTGCAACTCCACCTTCTTTGGATTTGTAGCCCTCCATTTGGGGTATGAAAATATGGTAGGATGAGTAAACTCGTAAGGCTGGGGTGCTCTCCACAGCTTTGAACCAGGTTTCACTGACTGCACAAATGTCAGCATCCTCCAGAGCAAGGAATGCCTGCAATAACTGCAGTTTTATGCTAAGACTCTTAGCGTTTAGCAGCATGACCTTTAAATTTCATTTATAAGAATGTTTCGTGTTGGTAATCTTGTGTTCATGACATTACCTAAAAAAGGCACCATGGGAGAGGCAAGACCCTTTGCCAGAAGCCTAAAGCCCTGGGGAGACAGATTAATGCCATCTCTGGCAAAGCATTGTGGTCAGTCAATCATGTACTGGCTTGTGACTGAGACAGCAAGGATTTTAGGTTCTTAATGTGATTGCATCTCTAACATATTGTGTTCCGAGGTGGTAGTAGTTGAGACTTATTTGTATACATAAGGCAGTTGCTACACTGTCTCAGGATGCCCATATTAACCAGACTAGCAGGAGAAACCACAGGAAATTGTCCATCCATGGTTATCAGAATCTGTGGAAGAGAGGTCAGGGATAGCAGAGTGGGTACTATCTGAGGAGAGCACCTATAGGTGTGAGCATGGCTGGATAAAATCAATACAGTAGCTGCAGGCAAGAGCATCACTCACACAGGAGGGCTGGTAAGGGAAAAATGCAACGGAGATACCTCGCAAAGGGTTAAAACAGCACAGCAGCAAACAAGCACACATCCATGCAAATGCTGAGTTTAAATACCACAAAAATGAGGATAAAATAGAAAAATTGTAACTGATCAATAATCCCTTGTCCCTGAGCTGTTAGCTAACACCCTATGCTAGACCACTTCCAACCAGTTCTCTTAATCCCAATAAGTACAGGCAGGCCCTGGCCAACATAAGATGGTGTAGCAGGAAACACAGGAATCACACAAACAGATCTGAATACATCAAAACCTGCAACCAGACTGTGCTACAGATATTTAAACTCTGTTTAGGTCCATTTAACATGGGAGAACAGATACACACTTAAATATAACAGTAACAAACAAGAGCAAACTGATTTAAACAACTTAACCAATAACAAAGCTAAAAACTGATCCCTGTTCCAGCAGTCTTCAATCACACAAGTTCTAACTGCACACTCCTGCCACTAGGGTGCAGGGGAACCTTCTCCAAAAAAATAGCCTGGATTAGTGCTCAAGTTATACAAACAAAGCAAGGTTCAGCAGGTCTGAATCTAGTCTATGCTACAGCAAACAAGGCACACCAATTTCAGAAAGAAACAGCTCAAATAAGCATGCACAATAACCCTTTAACCAGCAATTTCCAGCTCAGAAGGGCATAATCTACCCTCTCCTCCCACAAGAGGGCAGACCAAAAACCTTCTTAATGTAAAATAACTGGGCTGAAGCCCAAGTGCTTAAACCAGAACTAAGACACGTTTAGAATAAAAGACATTAAGCCTTCAACCAGCAAATCCCAACTTAGAAGGGTGTAAGCTACCTCTCCTGCCACAAGAGTGCAGAACACAAACCTTCTTAATGTAAAACAACTGGCCTGAATCCCAAGTGCTTAAACCAAAAGGCTGAGAATAACAGGTACAATTTAATCAGACTACTAACAAGCAGTAGTAAATGCAGCAGCATAAGTGCAATTGAGTACTTTTAAGAACAGGCAGCAAAAGCAAAATAAAGTAATAAAGTAGGAAGACACACACATATAGTACGATTTTTGTTTTTTAGGTTAAGTGGGAAGGGACGAAGCATGATAATTTAAGGCTGAGAAACTAAGGGGGTGGGCTTTCCCAAATGATCTCTCTACTCAGTAGAATAAGCTGATGAGATGGGACTGGGAGGAGTGTCGAACATTAGATTTATAGTAGGGGTGGGCAACTCAAAAGCCACCAAATTTAAGAACATAACAAGGACTGGGCAGGTGGGAGAGGGAACTCTTAAAACTCCAACAGAACAGAAAACTTAAAACAAAACAAATGTAATACTAGAATTAAAATACAAAATAGAAGTGATCAAACCTTAAAGAGCTTCAAATCAACATTAAATGCAGAGATAACTGATGCTCAGAGCAATGCAGACCACAAAAACACTTTAGCTAACTACTGATATTTCTAAATAAAAGAGCAATGCTGACTCTCAGCTCCTCCCACTAATTAACTGATGCTATTCACAGTTTGCAAAGGAATTCTTTGGTAACCTTTTTAACTGACACTAGCCAAGAACTCTTAAAACACCAACAGAACAGAAAACTTATAATAAAACAAATGTAATACTAGAATACAATACAAAATATAAGTGCTCAGACCTTAAATAAAGAGCTTCAAATCAAATTTAAATGCAGAGATGAGTGAAACTCAGAGCAATGTTGACCACACAAACATCAGACAGATTTACTATATCCCAATCTATATGTAGACGGTTTTACATTTCCCTAGTTCCTTACTATTAGCAAGGCAAATGCAGATGAGTGGATGTTGTCAAATATGAAGACACAACATGCAAAGGTCTTTTTCTGAGACTAGGTCAGAAAGTAGTAATCAACAATAATGCTGGGTTAGCTCAGATTACATCAGTGTTTGTCACCTGCCTTCAGTTCCCGGGTAACAGCAACTAACATACATTTTAACTTCTCTGCATCAGACGTACGTGTCTGTCTGATGTTTGTGTAGAACTGGAAGTCATAACACAGTTAAACATTTTTACATTTTCAACCTAGTAATTATTTATGTTTCAAGACAATACGAAAACCTCTAGCTGTAAACATGTCTGTTTGCTGCACTGAAACTGAGATAACACATTCGTAAAACAAGTTCAGCTTATTTACTTGAAGTTTTGCAATGTATGTCTGTATGTTCGAGGCATCCAGCTTCTACTATTATTACATTTGCACAGGTAGTACTTTATATACATTTCTGTTCTTTGGTAGTATGGTACACTGGTTACAGTCTTAAAGCTCAGTCATACCTCTCAATCTCTTAAAACAAGACATCTGGACAAAGGCACAAATAAAGGGGGGACAAAGGCCCAAAAATAGTGACACACTATAGATATTGCTCTTACACACTTAGTTGATAGAATACCATGCTTTGCATTCGCATGAATTTCCTGAAGGATATGACATCTGCATTCAAATGTGTGCTATTATTTTATGACTTCAGTCTTTAATGATTTGCTAGTGATTTGCCAAACGAAACACAAATGTATGAGAAAATGACTAAAAATATGAGACAAACATGTGGTCAGTCTGCAAAACTCTTGACAGTTGAGAGGTATGAGCTCAGTACATAACATACAGTTCAACATACACTTCTGCACCAGTTGTTTAATATCCACATAACCTATATAGGCATCTTACATTTGTAAGAGAAGCATATGAATCATATTAATATTCACAACTGACATATGATTATTTACAGCATCTGTTAGCTGGGCTGCCAGTGTCAGTCAGTATTGTACAACAGACAATCTAGTAGTAGTCATATGTGAACTGACCATTGCTGTGGTGACCCAGGGGGCAAAGCTGTGATCTATGTCACTGCAGACAGAGCCATCAGAGATGGCTATAAGTGCTGGACAGCAGACTAACAGCAACATGTCAGTCCAGGAAGTGTTGTTGAGACCTTCTGTTTAAATTCTTATTTCCCATGACTGCATCCCCCATCTGCATTCCATTACATGCTTAATTGTATTACATACCTGGAACAGTGCTGTACTCCTTTGTCAAAAGAAATCCACAAGTAGTGTTGCAAAGAATTACAGTCTGTCTTCCTGAAGAAAGTGTCAGACCTGTTTAGAATAGGTAGCAGCTTGCCTATTGTAGGTAATGCTCATGAACAGGTGATGGCATGTGCACCAATCTGTGTCTCCCACTTGCTAATTCCATCCAGAACAGCTGTGTTGCCTTTCCATTAGCCAATGGCATGGCAACACAGTGCTATAATTAAGGCCTTCATGTGGGCCTTGCCCCTTTTCCTGGCATGTGAGAAGACATTATTGAGGTATGGGAGGTACAGCATCACAGAGGGTAGGTGGGAATACTGTCCACTGTTTGAATTGATGTGTTATGATCACAGTTTTGCATGCTATGTCTGCATACCTCTCAACCTCTTAGCACAAGAAATCTGTACAAAGACCGACAAAATGGGGGGACAAAGGCCCAAAAATAGGGACAGATTTTAAATATTGCTCTTATAAACTTAGGAATTTACTACAGTAACAGAGTTTGTTTTTACATACATTTTCTGAAGGATTTGAAGTCTGAAACCCAAATGTATATCATTATTTAGTGATTTCATACCTCATATCATCTCAGTGACTTACCAGAAAACCACAAATTTTATGAGGAATGGGCCATAAATATGAGCAAAACTTCTGGACATTCTGTGGAAATGTGTACAGTTGAGAGGTATGTATGTCTGAACATTGATAACAGACTTTCAGATTCTGTAGCAATGTTCTGTGTAAATGTCTGCTGGGGTGGGTAAGGAGACAGGCAGATGTGAGTGTCATACATCCATTTCTATCTGACTGTGCATGCTGCTACAATTGATGCTGGTCTATCAGCTGTGTATGTTTGTAGGGGCAGACTGAGACATGTCCCTTAAAACCTCAACACCCCCCAACCCTTTATGTCTGGCTGTTGTGTGGATGCCCTGCTCTAGGTGTTTGGGAGCAATGTTAGGTCTGTAGCAGGTCCCTGGACATACTGCTGCATGTGTAGCAGGCCACAGCTGCTGCATTCTGGCCAGGAATCAGACTAGGGATTGTGAAAATATTGGGAGAGAGCAAGCTGTTACTGTCAGTGAGGGTGCTGTGTCAGTTGTTGTGCCAGAGCATGGCCTGGTTGCGGGTACCCACAACAGTTTAGGTGAGGCATGTGTCTGTGGCGCATATGTTACATAATAGTGCCATCCAGAGAGTGGTAGGCAACATTTAGTACACATATTTATAATTGTGAAATGTGTCCCACCCTGCAGGCATTTAATGTGCTACTGTGGGTGGCAGTGACTGCTGTAGGAGCAAACAGTTTGCTGGACATTGCAGAGCTCCATTATTCCTATCTTGTACTGATATGCACATAGTTGTCATGCCACATGCTGTGGGCCACAACTGTGGGTGTCTAGATGTGACAGATGCTAGAACTGTAACAGATAGAGCTACCAAGTCATTATTACAGCAGGTATATTTGTAAGACATATGTGCATGCATACAGTGTCTAACACAGGATTAGCATGGACATGTGTGTTCTGATTGGTATGACATGTGACACTGAGCTGTCTGTCATGCTTTTGTAACCCCAATCTGCACTGCCTTGCCAGTATGTGAACACAAATAGTAGATTTTATGAAGACCCTGCCATAAATAGGGGACACAACTGTGGATATTCAGCAACAGTCTGTGCAGTTGTCACCTCTACCTGATATTGTAGGCCTCCCATACATCCAGCAGCATTTATTTGTCTGTGTACTTGTTCTGTGTCTGCATCAGAGGCTGAAGTACATTGTGATTTGTGCCAGTATGTATATATATATATATATATATATATATATATATATATATATATATATATATATATATATATACTCCAGAGGTCAGTTGGCTTACTGTTATGGTGCTCTGACTGTAGTTCAAATGGTTCTGGGTTCAAAGTTTGTCACTGATGTCTTTTTTCCCTAAAGTTACATCTCTGTACTGCATGATATATTTACAAATGCATCAATAATTCCCCAGGGATGATTTGGTGTAGTGTTGTGTATGTTGCTGTGACTCTGGTTCAGAAGGTCCTGTGTTCAAGTCTTGGCAGCTTTGTCTTTTTTCCCTAATGTTACATAACTGTAATGCATGATATATTCACAAAAGCATTAGCAATTATCATAGCTGATTTGATGTAGTGGTGCATTGCTCTGACTCTAGTTCACAGGCTCCTGGGTTCAAGACTTGGCAAGGTTTGTTATTTTGTTGCTGGGCAGAACAGTGGCTGAATGAGATAGTGATTAAAGTAGTTTTAAGCAGTTTTATAAGTGGGTTTGTGCTGTTTTGCACAATGCTAAGCAATGCCAAGAGACACTTAGGTTCCCTCAGCTTCACTTAGTGGCACTTCTACTTAAACCTATGCTAATTCCAAAAGAAAAGAAAAAAGGGGTGACATAAGTCGGCACTAAAAATTAAAAGCACTACACCCTCACTCCCCACTGGCCCTGGTTTTCAATTATTAAGGAATTCCCAATATTATTTTAGCATGTCCAAAGGTCAGTTGTCAATCTCCTCTCCGGTCCAGCTGGTGAATCTGGGAATCTTGAGGCAATGTTACAACTGCCTCATGTACACAGACAACCCTCTCCTCCTCCCAACAAATTCCAACACGTGAGAGATGCAACCATATAGCCAAACTGGAGGCTAAGCTCTCTCAACTCAGTACTGGCATAACCAGTCAGGAGGAGAAGGAAACCACACTCACTACAATTCCAGTCTCACATAGACCTACCACGACAGCAAACCAAACACATAATCACACAAAAACATACTCGGAGGCTCTAAATAAAGATCTGCCGAAGCAGCAGAGACCTCCAAAGCAGACACCCAAGCAGCCGCTACCCCAAAACAGAACGCGTGCAACACATATCTCACAAAGCCAGTGTGCCGAACAGTCACAGCCCTTAAGACTAAACAACACACCTGATACACTTGTAATAGGTGACTCTATCATCAGGCACACTGACGTCCCGCTCACCAGGCTGAACAAGGAGAGCGTCACGGTGAGCAGCCTGTCGGGCGCTAGGATCCACCACATAACACAAGCACTCAGGTCACTCCAAGGCAAGTACAAATATGACTCAGTCATTGTCCATGCTGGTGTGAATAACCTGAGACGTACCTCCCTGGACTACATGAAAAGAGACATAAAGGAGCTCTCTGAGCATGTAGCCCTGGTCGGTATGACCCTGACCTTGAGTAGCATCTTACCCTCACCAAGAATGATGCCACAATATGAAGACAAGATGATCAATTTCAACAATTGGCTTAAGTACTGGTGTCATTCAAAGGGGATCCAATGCCTGTCAGCTTGGGAAGATATGCTCGACAAGCCACAATGCTTCGCTAGGGACGGCTTGCACCTGTCACCCCTGGGCTTTCAGATATTGGCAAAGGCTCTTGCTACCCCCATAGTGCCTTTTTTAGGCAAGGCTCAAAAGACAAACCCACCTCCATAGGTATCACAATGGATAAGAAACTGAGAGTAATGCTTCTCAACGCCAGAAGTCTAAACCTCAAGATGCATGCACTCGAAACTCTCCTTAGCATGGAGAACATCGATATCTGTGCAGTAACAGAAACCTGGTTCAGGGCTCCCGAGAGCACCCCAGCACTACCAGGTTATACCTCATACCATGCTTTTTGGCCCCAAAACTTGGACCGAACCACAAAAGGAGGGGGAGTATCGATATTCATCAAAGATACCCACACCTCCAGGTTGGTGGCAAAGCACGAAGCATCAGAGACTATCCATGTGCAACTAACAGTGGGTAAAACTGCCTTCCAGTTTATAGCCTGCTTCAGACCACCCTCCCAAACCCAGGAACCCCACTCGGCCTTCCTGAGAACACTGGAAAATATGAAGGTCTCTCCAAACACCATTATATTGGGCGACTTCAACTACCCAAACATAGACTGGGAGCATTACTCTAGCTCCAACTCCCTAGCCCAAAGGTTCCTAGAATTTATAAACTCAAATGCTATGGAACAACTTGTTACCACTCCCACAAGAGGGGAAAACATACTGGACCTGATCATCACCAACATGGGGACTCTATGCTGCAGACCAGAAGTGTATCCCTCACTGGTAAGATCAGACCATAAACTAATCTCACTGGATATTCACATCCCGACCCCACCCACTGCCCAGAAAACCACAGTGAAAAACTTCTCTAAAGCAAATTTCGCACTCCTCAAAACTGAGGTGGAATCCTTCAAAGCCCCCGGGCCTGTGGAAAATACGGCCCAGACCACAGAATCCTTTATAAACGCATTCTATGAACACCTTCAGGAATGCATGGATCATGCAATCCCAAATAAAACCAAGACCCAATCCTCCAAAGGCAGACGTCCTGTCTGGTGGACCCCAGCCATAAACAAACTATACAATAGAAGGAGGAAGCTACTAAATGATAGAGCAAAATCCCAAAAAGGGAAGGCATCACTGATCAGTATTAGCAAAAAACTACGGGCACACATATAATTGTCTAAGGCCAGCTTCGAGAGAAAAATTGCACAGGACACTAAGGATAATCACAAGGCTTTCTTTAGTTATGTTAGGAACCTGGGTGGTAATTCCCAGATATGCTCAGAATTAGTCCAAAACGACAAAGAATACACCAAACCCACAGACATTGCCAACATCCTAGCTGACAGGTTCAGCGCAAACTCCCCCCCCCTCCCCACCAAAAGGGCAAATATCTATCCCAGCAGAGGGCTGCCCCCCTGACATCTCAGATGCTCAGGTAAGAGCCGCCCTCTCCAAAGCAAAAAACACAGCATCAATGGGACCAGATGGTGTCCTGGGTTGCATCCTACAAGAACTCCAAGAAGAGCTAAACCCAAACATAAAACTACTGTTCAGTCTCAGCCTTACTACAGGATATGTGCCCAAAGAGTGGCGTACAGCAACAGTGGTCCCTCTCCATAAAGGTGGTGCCTCAACGGATCCTGGAAACTATCGCCCCATAAGCTTGACTAGCTTGGTCCGCAAAGCTATGGAAAGGATCATCATGGACCTCATAAATAAAGATATTGGGGACCTACAAACACTGGATCCTACCCAGTTAGGCTTTGTTAAGGGCAGATCCTGCCTCTTAAACCTGGTTGATTTCTTTGAAACAGTCACCAAGGCCATTGACGAGGGGAAGGTGGTCCACACAGCCTACCTGGACCTTGCAAAAGCCTTCGATACAATACCCCACTCGGGCATTATAGATAAGCTCACCAGCTTAAATATAAACCCCTATGTCACTAGATGGATTGCAAACTGGCTCAAGGACAGAACCCACATGGTTAGAATTGCTGGAGCCATGTCAGACTCCAAACCAGTTACAAGTGGTGTCCCACAAGGCTCCGTCCTGGGACCTCTCTTGTTTGGTATATATTTCTCGGAGGTACAGGCCAACACAGAAGGACTGTGGCTGACCATGTTCGCAGATGACTGCAAACTGGGCACCATAATCGACTCTCCAGCTGACACAAGCATCCTCCAAAAGGGCCTCATAGAAACAGACAACTGGTGCCAGAGCCATGGCCTCAAGCTAAATGCCAAAAAGTGTATAGTCATCCCCTTTGGCAAAAACAAAGTGCCCACAAATTACCACATAGGTGGTAATCCATTAAGTACAGAAGTAATTAGGGACCTGGGGACCCAAGTTGATAGCAATCTCTCATTTGACAA
The DNA here is from genome assembly GCF_019279795.1 of Protopterus annectens. Lineage (NCBI taxonomy): Eukaryota > Metazoa > Chordata > Ceratodontiformes > Protopteridae > Protopterus > Protopterus annectens. The sequence goes on along the minus strand of NC_056741.1, from coordinate 1,144,574,316 downwards.
CCACGTGGCCAAAGTGGTTAGAAAAACTTTTATATAGCCCACCTAATCATGAAGGGATTCACATCTAGATCAGGGACGCCATCGTGCCTCTTTACTCATCCCTCATGAGGCCCATAATTGAGTACAATGGCCCCTTTGGGATGTACCTTACCAGACACCTGCAACAACTGGAAAGACCCCAAAAGTACCTCACCAAGAGGATCAAATGGCTCAAACAGATGCCATATGCTGCCCGGTTAAAGAAACTCCAGCTCTACTCAGTGGCATACCACCTGTTCAGAGGCGATCTGTGCCTGACGTATAAAGCCATGTCCAACCCAGAATTAATGGACATGCTGCACCTCAGAAAATCCAAATCCCATCGAGCTACGCCGAGAGACTTGAACCTCAGCACTGAAATAAATAGGACATGCTGGAGGGACAGATTCATAACCCAGAGGCTCCCTTCACTCTGGAATAAAATCCCAGTCCAGGTTAGGCAGAGTCCCTCATTGACTCTCTTAAAGAGGAATCTTGATGAGTGGATGGGAGATCGTAGGTTTACCCCCGGTATCACTTCTGTGTCACTGTTAGACAGAGGCACAGTATACTAACCTCGAAAAAGGGCATAGCAATATAAATTTAAAATGGGTGGCGAAAGCCAAACACATTCTGGCTAGGCTTATAAATGCCCTAGGGCAGATAGCCTAGTATGAACCTATGAACCTATGAACCTATAAGGATAGTGGTGAAATGGGGGCAAACAGGGGAAAAACATTATGAAATGTAGCTAGGGATGTGCAGGATGGGTTTAGGAAAGGACCATAGCACTCCATTTCTTGTGCAGCAACAGCTGCACATGATGTGAACAATTTGGAATTTAGAGCCTGACACCCCATGGGGGTGTGTGGGCAACATACATTTGTTGAGTAATTCAAGGGTAAATTGATTAACATCAGTGTACTTGTGGGGCTAAATGGAGAGCTATGTATCGGTTGTGATTTTTTGGGGGGGACAGGTGCCCCTTTTTTTAAGGTGAGAGTGGGATGTTGGGGAAAGGTTGTAGGTAAGTTTGGGGAGGTAAGTTGGATAGGAGAGGTTGCTTTTGCAAACAGACAAGACACCTTGGATGGGGAAGGTGGTTGAAAATCAGAGGGCCACGTGCCCCCAGAGGGAAACAGTGGAACTGAGGTCCCCATGCATGAGCAGTCACCACTGCCCCTTCATGGCCTGGAAGGTGGCTGTGCTGGAGGCTGGCTGACAGGACCAGCCTGCCCCTCAAGGTTTCCCAGTCTGTCCTCTATCTGTTGCAGACTGTCATCCAAATCATGCTGGATGACCCTGCACAACATACCTCTGAACAGTTGTCAGGTGACATGGTCCTCTCCAAGCCCACACCCAGGGAGACCTGTCCCCTGACCTGGTTCCACCCAATGGCAGGATCAGTGGAGGAGGCAGTTCGAGGTTGGGTCCCAAATGTGCTGGGACCTGGTGCCATGGCCAGATGAGGTGGGACAGGCGGATCTGCTGGGATCAGCCTACCCAAATGCACTATGGTGTTGTGGTTTTTCAAAGTGTATAGGTTAGTCTTGAACAAAACATTTCAACATTAGTTATAAAAGCACACATGGGTGTTCCAATTAATTCAGAACAATAGAACTGGAAAAATTGCATGGCAAACAGAACACATGTATAAATGTAATAATAGTCATTATTGTAAGAGCATACCAGAAACAGTTATGGCAACAAGCAACCAACAATGGAATTTGAACAATTTATGTTAGTATGCAACCATTTACATATATGAGCAACAATAGAACACAAGTCCCAAAATTCAGTTTTGAGAACAATATACCCATAGTATATGAATAATTATTACTGATGCAAATAAGGGGTGAGGGAGAGAAAAACAGTCCATTACCAACTGTATAGGTTCTATTTTTTACAACAATACTGCTCAATACTCTACAGGTCCCTCCTCACTTTACATCTATCTGTGGTCTATAGCTACTGTAGCATGTACATACCTGTTAATCTGTTGACCTGGAATGCTATGGGGCAAGTTGTGACAACTCTAGATACAAGAGTAGAGGGGACTCGTACATGTCAGTATTACATATATGACTAATAAGGTGTACCCTGCACTGATGTGTGGATGGGCTAATGGCATACTTGTACTGCATTTATATCTGTGTGCAAGGTTATTGGCAACAGTGATCACTAGCTGTGACAGTGTGACTCTTGAGAGGCATGTATCGGGTAGAGTGCATGGTGTATATAGCTATCCTGCTGTCATTTGTAGGCATGGGGCTGGACACTGGAACATTTGCACACAGTTTATTAGTATACCCTTCATACAGCTAATACAAAATTTCTTTACCTGTGAGCCCTGTGAAGAAAATATCTGTTAACACTACCTGACAGTTTCTATAAATACTCAGGATTACTTGTGTGTCACTATGAACACATCTTCGTACCAGTCCCTGGATTCAAACCATGGTCTGTGTGTGCAAAAAATAACTATTTCTCATCACACTGAGCTACTGGGCCACTGCTGTCTGCTGCTTGACTGATTTGTGCTTAAAACTTGCTTGGTTACACAGTCTAAACTTGTAATATAGGTGGAGTGTCACAGAAGATTGTAGTGACAGTTGAACATACATGCCTGAAATTCATGTATGATAGATGGTGAACTGTGTATTGATACGTTGCATGAAGGTGTGTGCATTTAACCCCTAATGGATGTGAATATGTTTGATATGTACAGATCATAGCAGGGTGCTGGGTTGCATACCCAACCCATATACATTTGTACATCATATATTTGCAGTCCCCACCTATTACAGTATCATACTTGCCTGCATCAGCATACTTACATTCAGGAACACATGTAGCTGAAATGCAAAGGGTAACACAAGACAATGCTGCAGGGAACACACTATAATACATTACACATTACTATTCACGGTTCAGATCTTAGCGCAGAACATGTATTAAATTTCCTTGTATCTTGTTTTCCAACCCCACATGTATGGTTTGGCATAACAGCTGCTTAGCAGACAAACCTCAATGACTTCATGCTCTTATAGCCATACTTGCTGTGTAGCACCTGTGCACTTCTATTTCTTCAACAGACCAGATTAAACACAGCAGTTTGTGGGAATAAGCTTTATTTAGGGTGACGTGACACAGTGGTTTATTACATTCAAAAGTCTAAATTCAGTTGTACTGCATATCCTGTAGATGATGAATGTATGTCCTTTATTACTTTCAGAGTAGCAAGCACAGTATACTTTATTGACATATTCAGTCCTACACAGTATTACTACAGTATTGGCTTCCTTTCATCAATAGTAGCTTGTTTGCTGCCTTCATCTGTATTACACAGGACCTGGCATTAGTAACTTATATCAATGTCGGTCTAACAACACATTATTCAGTACACTCAGAACACACTATACCTAATGGCAGTAAACAATTATACTTTCTTATTTATTTGACTACATATATTGCAAGTTATATCTGTACTCACTACACTGTCGGCACAGTGTTGACAGTCATCCAGCATGGGCCTCAATGTTATGAGGCCTCTCCTCTGCAGCTGTGGGGGGAAAATGTACCATTGTGCATACATGTTTATCAGATAGTCATACCACAATTTGATAAAGCAACACTTGATATACTTACAAACTTCTGGGGCATTTTGGTCCTGAGCATATTGGATCCATTGGGCCAAGAATGCCCCCTTCCTCCATTTTAGGTCATCATAATGGTGACAGACCTGTTCACCAGTGAGAGGGATGCCAGTAGTATTGGTGAGCTCACGTGCCAGCCAGTCCCAGCCCTCAGACTTGTATTGTGAGCCCTGGTACTGGCCCTGCAGCAGTCTGTCATCATGGTTCTTAACAATGAGCCCAGTCATGACCCTGGACTCTAATATGCCCCAGCACTGCACCTGAAAGTGAGCTCCTTCACCAGCACCTACCATAGTTCCTACAATGATCAAACTCTAACAGGTTCTGCCTGTATTTCCACCTGTGTGGTTTAAGAAAGGCCATATTCCCGCCCTTTGCCATCATCAGACCATTTTCAAAAATGCTAAGCACAGCTCAGCAGTGTGCAAACCCAGTAAGTTGAGCAGTGCTTAAAGTGGCAAATACTTAGTGGTGCTTGGTGGTGTGAAAATCAACTTAGCTGAGCTGAATACTGCTTAGAATGGGACTTCTTAGCAATTCTCAAACCAGCTAAGCAGAGCTAAGTGTTGCTAAGTGTTGCTCAGACAGGTCCTGTTTAAGCATTCCTTAGCTTGGCTTAGCAGAACAGAGCTAAGGGCAGACAAGAGTTTCCTTTAAAAAAATTAGAACTGGATATTAATTGCTCATTATTAATGCATTATTATTAAGTGTATGTATTTTACTTTACATGACCTCCCCCTATGTGCTTTCATTACATTACCTTGGGGTGTGACTGTACTGTATCAGATACCTGTGTTTAAATGGTGGTTTTCAACTCATATCTCCACTGACACTGGGATTCTGGACCAACTACACTACCCTGTTTAACAAATGCCACTGACTACTTCAATAAATAAAATAAAATTTTAATATAAAAATGCTTTCCCATGTAAAAGCTGAATGGCCTGTCTTGGTATTGGAACCTTGCACCTACTGGACACAAAGCCGTGACTCTAGCCACTCAGCTAACTCAACTGTTAGGATTTTAGCAATACATTTCTATATACCTTTTTGATATGTTTAAGCACTGCTGAGCAAAAACCCACTCAGCTATGCTTACTGTTTGAGGAAAACAAAATAAAAAAATCAATAATTTAAAATTAAAATATTAGACTTCACATTATTAAATGTCTGAGAACACTTTCTTTTTTATTTTAGTGCTGTACAGCACTTTTGCAATGCAGGGGGTGTGTTATAGATACTGTAACACACCCCCTACATGACATTATAGTTCACAGTATTATTTCAGTGTCCAAGGACAATTTCTTCATTTATTTAGTGATGTATGGCACTTTTACAAGGCAGGGGTATGTTACAGATACTGTACACACACCCTACATGATATTACAGTACACAGTTACTTAAGTGTCTGAGGACACTTTCTTTGCATTTATTTAGTGCCATATGGCACTTTTACAATGCAGGGAGTGTGTTACAGATACTGTAAAACACCCCCTACATGACATTACAGTTCATAGTGTTATGTCGGTGTCTGAGGACACTTTCTTCATTTATTTAGTGCCGTATGGCACTATTACATGGCAGGGAGTATGTTTCAGATAATGTAACACACCCCCTACATGACATTACAGTACAAAATTACTTAAGTGTGGCCGAGGACACTTTCTTTGCATTTATTTAGTGCCATACAGCACTTTTGCAATGCAGGGGGTATGTTAGATACTGTAACATACCCCTACATGACATTACTTCATATGCTTTTATTTAAGTGTCCAACGACACTTTCTTTATTGGAAAGTGCCATATGGCACTTTGAAATTGCAGGGGGTGTGTTACAGATCTGCAAGCACTGTAATTCACCCCCTAGCACTGATTCAGTATCTGTGTACATGGCTCCCCCTCAGTAGCAAGCCTTCATTAATGTGCAAGGCGTGCTGCTGAGAGGAAGATGCGGACATGGACACCATTCATGCCGTGTAGAAATAACACTCCACTAAATATGGAGTTTATTAAATCCAGGGGCATTACTTTTTGCAGGTTTGTAGATTTTCATTAAAATATATGACTTTAAAGAATTGTTTAAATAAAACACAAATCACTAAAAAATGTCAGGTCACCTATTATTGTAGAAAAACTGAGCATGTTTTGCTGAGTATTACAGACTAGTTCTGGAGATGACAGTCCTGATTCTCAGTTGCACCAACTGAAAACTGGGAAATAAAAATGACATATATTCAGAAACAAACTAAACAAAAACTGAGAGCAACACCAAATTGCTATAATAAATGAAACTAAAATAATCTGAACTCCATAGTAACATTAAGGGGACATATGGTGAGAATTTCTTGAATTATATTTATGAAAAAACATTTAGTACTCCATTTAGCAAATGAAGAGTGTGTTCCTTCAAAGATGAAATCCCAAAGAATTCTAAGACTTCACTGGTGAGAAAATGAATTGGTAGAGTAACAAAATTGATTCCTGTTTAATAGTCTGATTTAATTACAACAAAAAACATATATAATTATTTGTATGTTTGGTAGCTGGAATAATGTTTGGCAGGTGGCATAGACGATTAAGGCTATAAGCTGTCGAACTGCTTCCTATGGAACAGGGTTTAATTTCTTCAGCTTTCCTTTGCCTGCTGTGCGACTTTGAGGAAGCCACTTAACCTAACAGTGCTTTGGGGCAATTGGGAAATTGGGATATACTCTTCAGTAGTCTCCTGGACTGCACGCCTAGTAGCTACCTATGAATGTTTTTAATAGAGCTTTGGTTATACCATTTTCTACAGACACCAGCACAATAAAAGACATGATAAGAAAGTACTGCAGAATATTTTCCCACTTTGATAATTTAACAGGTAGGTATCGCCATATTTTTGTGTAAACATAACTCCACTCTAAAGAACAAAGTTTAGAATAATGATGCTGAGTTAACAAATAGTAATATATGTATAAAGGTCAAATATCTGTGGTCATTGCAAGCAATGTACATTTGTTAGTGTGGGAAATAATGTTGCTACTGCTAATTACCCCAAAATGATTTCTAGTAATTGATATTTTATTTGTAGCACAAAATGGGTGGCTTATTTGGCTATGTGTATTTCTTGTAAGACATATTCAACAGGTAAAACTGAAAGATACTTGCATAATAGAATTTATAAACATGATTCTGACATTCATAGGAAGAATACAGATAATGCACCATAGCAAGTATACACAAAATGCACTATTTTTAAGATATTTGTGGGGGGGGGGGTTGTAATTGAAAGAACATGATAAAATATGAAAAGAGGTTAGGGAAACTCATACATTAGAGTATAATAAACTAACATGGGAGTTAAAATTGAATGCTACACCCCCCCCATTTGCAATGAACAAATTTCCATTCACAATGTTTTGAAAATGCATGCAGCTAAATTGTAATATATTATTTTAACAACTGGGTTGACATTTTACCAACAGAAGCTTTTATGTGTGTAGTACATGAAATATTAGCATTTTATTGAAATAATCTGATTTGGGTAATCATGTTATTCCAAGTATACTGATATTTAAACTGTATGTCAGTGTTTTGTTCTTTGTTCTGATGAGTCTCTGTGTTAATTTTGGACAAAATCACTAAACTATTAAAGTGTGAAGTTCAGCTGTGTATTGATTTTAATGCCATTCATTCTAGCAGTTTTTTTTTTTATGATTCATAGTTTTCATTTATGCGAATTCTGGTTACCTAGCATTTCTTATCTGCTGATTTGCTGATGAAGATTACAGCCCTTGGTGCAGGTATTCAAGGTGCCTTTGCAAGGTACGGGACATCAAAATAGCTGGGTTTTTAATGGTATACAAGGTTAGAGATCACTTTCCAGCAGTCAGTAGGAAATAGAGTCCAAAGAGAGAGCTGATAATCTGTCTGGGTAAGTGAGAGATTTGAGCCAGGAATCTCTGAACTCATTCAAACTGGACTAGATACATACTGAGGTACATACCAAAAGGAGTATTATATTGGATGGTAGGCCTAACAAGGAATGGGGACAGAGGACTTATGATTTGTTTGGATCTTGTGGAAATGCTTATTGGAAATTAACTGCATCACGTAAAATGATTTCTGAACTTTAACCCAGAGATGATGGTCAAATAATGATACATTACCAATACAGCTTCTCTAGCCCCTAATGACTGTCTCAATTTGGAGTGAGGGTGGTTTTGATACAATATGAGTTATGAAAGTTCTGTTTCTTGGAGATAATCACACTACATTTTTTAAAGGTGAGTTTAAATCCATGTTCAGAACAAGTGGTAGCATGTTGGAGTATCTATAGATTTATAGGGGAGTTGATGGCCACACCCTCTCCCCCATTTGCAGTCATCAACAAACTTAGTTATCCATATGATTTTCTTTTTGCATTCTGTTACACATTAATGTTTTGCTGACAGAAATGCATATGGGCTGAGATTCAGTTCACTATCAGTTCATTGTCGGTTGCTGTTTTTACCTTTTCAATGAATGGTATGAAATTCAAAGGACAAAATCTATAATTAGCAAAACTGTGCTCATCTATTCTGGATACGATCCACTATTTGATATTCCATGATTATATCCAAAACAGTGGTCATGCTGATTGGTCTAAAACTGTTAGGGTCTGATGTACCCCCTCCCCATTAAATTGGTACAACTGCATTATGTTACTATGACTCGGAGGATGTGTCAATATCGTAACATTTTATTTCACATGACTGATAAGAGTTTGGTTAGCCTTTTCTGGAATCTGCATAGGAAACTGTCATTTTCTTTTTAGATTAAATACATGTGAAAGGCATGTCATTTTTTTCCTTAGTAGCCTTATTATATATTACACTGTTCAAAATCATCACTGTCAGGCAAAGGATCTCTCTAAAATACAGACTAAAACTGTTATTAAGTAGTTTGTCTACCTCAAACATACTAATCTACATATTTAACTTGGGATATCATTATATAAAAAAATGTCACAAATATCACTGCGGCAAGTTATTAAAATTCAGTAGAATTTGAGTTCAGGTATTGATTAATGCAACAAATATTTTTCTCAGTCTATGAAAAAAAAACAAAAAAAAAAACAAAATATGGCCAAAAATTAGGCCACAAGATTGCCAAGATGAGAACTATTCCTGAATGGACGTGCAATAGCTTAGTTAATGAGTTTGAGGTGGTGGGAAGAACTGAAGATGGCACAGGGTGTCCTAAACATTGTATGTGATCCTTATAGTACAAGGGGTTGCTGAAAAAGATCATCCTGTACTCCAAGTGTATCTACATTAAGCAACTTTTCTTCAGGTTGTTTTGATTGAGGTTAGTCAAAACTGTGTGCACTTTAATTATGTTAATCAGTAATGCAATATAGAAGGGTTTTTCAATGTTATATTGTTCCTTCTGCAAGAAGATTATCTGCAACAAAGTGTTCACTCATCCTGTTAGTAATAGGAGCGGGTATTTAGTAACAAACTGCATAGTATGCGAGGGTCACTTGCACAGTGCATGTCATCACATGGGGTTGTTCCAGTTGACAGACATTAGTTAGCTTTCACAACACAATATGCAGCACATGCAAATAAGAGTACAGGGAAAAGTAAATGATTTAGTGAATAATCATTATCAACCTCCTTTTTCTCATTTTCTACATGGGATCATGGTGTCATGTCAACTGTCGCCATCCATCTCGATTCAATGCCACTCCCATACCTTCCTCAACAGTCATACCTCAGTGTCACAGGTCTTCTCTCATGCAATCCATTCATCTCTTTGCTGGATGCCTTCTTTTCTTTTTGCCTTCTTCCTGTCTGTCCTAATTCTTCCCAGATTGTCTTCTGCTTTCCTACACTTGTGCCTAAACCGCCATAATCTGTTCTCTTTAACCGTCTCTGCAATTGGAGTTACTTGGGTATCCTCTGTGATGCCCCATTTGTTTGTCTGTCCCACAGTGTCCATCCTACCACCCATTTCAGGTCCTTCATCTCCATCACCTATAGCTTCCTCAACCTTTACTGCTCAGGTTTCTGTACCATACAGTAGTACTGGTTGCAACACTATTTTGTACAACTTACTTTTCAGCTTCTTTGGCAGTCAAACACTACCTCTGATACTCCATGCCAGTTGGCTGCAGCCCCTCTCATTCTAACTTTGACTCCCTCATTCAGCCTTCCCATCTCCACAACCACCCTTCCAGCGTTCTTGAAACTGTTAACTTGTTGCACTATATTCCCTTATATCTTGATTCTAAGCTTCTTCTAATATCCCCATTTGCTGCCATTACAGCTGTCTTAGTACTCAGTTCCATCCCACATGCCTTCAGTTTTGGATTCCACTACCATATCATGTGCTGAAGATCTTGTTCAGAGTCTGTCTGTAATGCCACATTATCTGCATTCATAAACTTTGCTGATATGTCCCCCTCCCCTACCTATTTGCTAATAAAGTCCAACAATATGAACAACAGTGGGCTCAGAACTGAACCTTGTTGCACAGTCAGTCACTCACACTAGGAACTCCTCTGTGCCTCCAAACATCATTCATATTTGGGTCATTCTATCCTTGTATACAGCCTGCACTAATTCTACCTATGTTTCTGGGACTTTGAACAATCACAAAACTGCCCAACTCAGTTTTCTTTGGATCTTCTCATATGCTTTCTCCAAGTTAATGAATGCCCAGTTGGACTCTTTCCTCATCCCTAGCTTCTTCTCAAATATCTATCTCACTTCAAATATTGGGTCAGTTTGCATCCTGATCTGAATCTGAACTGCTTGCATTCCATCTAACTTTCTACTACTCTGCATATTCATTATCAGTAACCCTCTCCAGAACTTTCATGCAGTGTGACAGGAGTTTGATACCTTTATACTGCCCATTGCTGTGAACATCCCCTTTATTGCTGCACACTAGCACTAGTATGCTTATTCTACAGTCATCCGTGATATGCTCCTCTTCATACCGCTATGAGACCCTTAGGAGCCATTACTCCCCTAACTTCCCTAACATCTTGATCATATCAGCCGTGACCTCCTCTGAGCTTGCTGCTTTCCCTGATTTTAATTTCCTAAGTGATGTTCTTACTTTTTTTGTGGTGGTCTTCTCTTCTTTTATCATAGCCTGTGTCTGGGGCAGTACATCTTCTGTGGGGTTTTCTTCATTCAGGAGCTGTTGGAACTACTCCTATCTGCCTTTCAGATCCTGTGGGCTGGTGAGCAGTTTGTTGCTGGTATCCCTTATGAAGAGTGCCTGATTATATTCTTTATCTTTCTGTCTTTGCCTTGCAGCCTGATAGTTTCTTTGTGCCATCTATTGAGTCACTTCCCTGAAGCTGGTACAGTGCCTCTGATACCTCGTTCTTCACTATTGTAACTGCTCTCTTTTCCTTTTTTTTAAATAACAAGTATTCCTTCTAAGCCTCCTCCAATATCTCCCACTTTTACTTATAATTCTTCTTTCTTTTGATGACTTCTGCATTCCACCATCAGCTTTCCTTGTGTACCTATTTCCATACATGGCTCAGTCACATACCTGTTCTGTAGTCCTCACACTTGCTGTTTTGAGGCACTGCCATTCTTCTTCAACTCCACCTATTTCCTCTTCTTCCCTTGGTGCTAAGAGTCCTGAGTATTTCCCTCAAACTCTAGTGATTACTCCCCAGCCAACATCCACATATTCAGCCCAGTCTCTGTTGACCTTTGAACCTTCTCTGAATAATGCATAAAAATGAGGGAAATCATCACTCTTCCTACATATTTGCCTTTACTGTATGTGTTTTGAACAGAGACAGTACACCAAAAATGTTTGCTTTGTAATTAAATATAATAATAATTGGTATCATTCTCCTTCTTCATGCTTGGAAATGTTATAGGCCATGCTTAATTTATCATGCCTCGTCTGAAGGCCAAATATGGATCAGTATGGTCAACCTATGTCACTCACACACTTAATCTATTGGGATACATGGTCTTATCTTTGTGGATGCCGAGGTATATATAGATCCTATTTTCTTAGCTACATGGGGCCTTTCATCAACCTGCTGATGACACTTTAGGTATTTTGCAATCATCAGGAACATTCATGTCCAGGGTTACTAACCAAAATCTGGTGTCACATGCTCTGTCTGTCCACTAGCAGTCCAACTGACTATTCAAGTATATTATGATAAAAGATAAGATAGTACAAAGAAATAAACTTGCCAACAACAAATTAAACTATTGTATTTTTGTACCATTATAATAAATGCATTGCAAATAAGATTCAGCTAAGAAAATAATGTACTTCCATTACAAATCATCCTGAATACAATTGATGCTATTTCCTTTAACTTTGTTACAAAAAAAAAAAAAAAACAACCTGAGCTGTAAACTTCCATGTTGCTAAGCAAGTTGCATACCAAAGGGACACATTCATGCAATCACAATGTATTAAAAACAAAGCATAGATATTACAAAACTGAAAATTTATACAAGAGCAATGAAGCATTACCATGGGATTTTGTAAATAGTTATATTAAACTAGTCAACAATGTGTTACTGACTACTCTCGAGTTCCACATTACATCCTAGGTATTGATTATCTAGAATATTAGTATAACCAGTACTCAGACGTTGCTGTTTCCTTGTTACTTATGGTTTCATCTGAATATTTCATCTTCTCCCAGTCTGTATTCCTATAGTGGCTGTGTTAACATTGCAAGTTTATAATCTTATGGCAAAAAAACAATACTGTATGATGTATTTAGGATAACAGGAAACAGTACATGTAGGTAAACTCCTAGGAAACCTTATAAAAATTTAGGTATGCAGTTATTAATTACCATGGAAAGCAATGTGCATAATATACATGCACTACAAGTGGAAATGTGTTTAATTTTACTACATTTCTAAATGCTTTTGAGAAGATGTCATTAGTTATTCAGTGTAATTATAGTACAGCTGCTATTACCCTATAAAAGCATATATACTGTTTATATTACAAGTCTGTACATTTTGATGTTCTGAGCAGTGTATCAGTCATTTTGGAATTAAACTTCAGAGACAAAACATTTTGTTCAGCTGTACCAGATAAATTAATTTATGTAACACACCTATATGCAAGACTCATTTCTTGGCACTGCCTAAGGTTTAGAGAGTGTAACACCCAGACAGTCTGGCAGTGGAAAGAGAAGGATTGCATGGTTAAATGATAAGCCAAAAAGTGCCCTATATGGTAAAAAATAAGGCAGTTCTTTGACGACTTTTCCAAATTAAGTGGCAATAAGTTTATAAAGTCAAAACATAACCCTCACATGCATGGACAGTCTGAAATGTTTCTTTCGGTATACAATTGCTTAAAAATGTTTAGGTGATTTCTAAGTTGCACAACAAAGTACATTTTTTTGAAAGACTGCACTTTCCACAGTGCTGCGCCCAGTTAAATGATTACTGTCAGCAGTTAATTTATTCAAGTGTATACTTCATTGGGCTGAAAAAAAGCCTTTCAACCACTAGTCTCCAGTGAATAGTTTATGCTCAACAATAACTTCCTGAGAGTTTCTACTACAGCTACGGAGATGTGTCTGTTATACTACTGAATAAGCATATCTGCTGAGACAGAGAAAAAAAGGAAGGAAGTGCAAATCTGATAACTATTACACTGTTAAATCTCAAAGCAAAGAGAAACCAGAATTACAAAATATGAAAGATAATTAAAATGCTAATTCTAGAAACAGAGAAACTAAAGAAGTACAAGTAAAAATCTTTAAGTACAGGCTGACACTATTAAATTATAAAATGGACATCCAAAATTAAGAGGTTTCATTTGTCACTGTGTTTCATTCTATGGTGCACCAGTAATGCATTGCAGGGTGAAGCACTTCCATTTTGGGCACTAGTTTAGTTATGAAAGCAAGATCAAGTGACAAATCTGTATGTCATTTCCAAATAGAAGTTTATCCAAGCACATATCACACCCTGCAGTGGATTTTTTGGCACCGTCTGTCTCCATGTCAAGAATACAAATAAAAGGAATTCAGAAGTTGCATACAATCAAAAGCCAACAGAGAAAATTTTAATCCTTATTTTGAATGTATTGTCAATAAACTGAGTACTCAATGGTTGTTTTCAAGTGCTTTTAGTTAAACTGTACATATTTTGAAGAGCTGAGAGAGTTTTGTACTGAGAAGCATGTGATTTTAGGTTTCTGATGTTTATTTTGAAGTCTACAATCATTGTGCTTGATAGTCACTGTTGGTGTGGCTTCTAAGTGTGTACCAGCAGTGACTCCTTTCTCTTGGAAGAGCTCTCCCAGCTTCATGTTTGAGCAGACCTGGAACTGGGTATAAATGTTTAGGGGTGTGTGGGGTAATTGCCCCCTCCTTAAAAAAGTTGCTGTCTACATATTTAGTTGCTTTGGGTTTGTTTGCTTCAATATAGTTTAAATTCAATAATATTTTTTCTGTTTGGGTGTTTTTCTTTATGGGTTTTATTGGTTCAGAGATTTGTAGGTAAGTACTAGGCTAGCTGCCTTTGTGGGCCATTTTAAACCTAGCCAGTTTCCCTTTTTGTGCTAGCGACAACCTATCCCATTTGGTGATAGGCTGGCCTTACAGATCCCATGGTTGATAATTGTGTATATTATTCCTAATGAGAATAAATTGGATCATACCGTAGATAATATGAGATGACCCATACATGAGATACAGCATTTAATAGCTGCTTCTGTCCATTAGTAGTACAGAGGGAAATCCTGAGGTATATTTTCTGTTTCCCATCCGTAGATCTAAGTTGCACTTAAAACAAAGTTCATCCCTGTCTATATTTAAGTGGATGAGGGTCTTTTCCATAGCAGCAGTATCCTCTGTGAGATAATGTTCTGCTGATGTAGAAGAGGTTTAGTTTTCTAGACCAAGTATTTCTCATGTTGATGTGCAGTAAATCCATCAGTAATGGGTTGGAGGATGTCTTGTATGCCAGATACAGGTCACCTCTTAGCAGTCTGCAAGATACCAAGTATAGTGACAAGGCTTTGAGTTGTTCCATGTAGGACATGTTTAGGCTTTGTATACTTTTAGTAAGGTATCTGTGGGCATTCCAGTTGTTGCATGTGTCTAGACAGATTCATGCCAAAGGAGGCATTATATTCAATGATTGCCCTAATAAGGGCTGAGTGGTGGGGGAGGGGGCAATGACATCCTTAGATCTAGACACAATCCCTTTGTTTATAAACTGTGCAATATAGAAGGACTATTTTACAATACACACGTCAGTCAGGAGTTAGGTCACTGTCCACATAGGTTCCCAAATCCCAAACAACTGGGCCAACTCTTAAGGGTGTCTTGTCAATATGGTTGCTCCCTGGGTAGATGACTTCCCGAAGGATACAATAATACATTTTTTGGCATCAGTTATTTATTTGGAACAAACCTTCCTGCAGGAAGTACAACTCATTTGGGGATTTAGTGACTGCTCTTAGCTTGCAACTTAGTCAGAGCACTTTGACATCTACATTTCTGAAGTAAAAGCCAATAACAAACATGAGAGGTCCCAGCACAGAACCCTCAGAGACTCCACTGGTGAGTATATTCCTAGTGTATAGTGTATATTCTACTATGCCAGAATGGGAAATTGTGTCAAAAGCTTTGGCCAGGTCAAGGTGTGCAGTGTGTACTGTTTTGCTTTCATCCATTGCTTCAGTGATCTTTTCAAAAGATCTTCCAGGTTGAATAAGCATGATCTGCCCTGGATGAATCCAAACTGAGATGGGTCCAGTGTTGGAGGTTCCCTATGTCCTGACAAGTTCATTCCATGATAAGTCTTTCCATACCTTTGAAAATGAGGCTGGTCAGACTTATGAGTCTGTAATTGGCTCGGTCTGTAGAAGGTCCTCCCTTAGGCAGGGTAGCTGTTGTCCATTCACTTGGCACAAAACTTGTATGGAGGCTGAGATTGAACAGTGTTGTTAGTGGAGCAGCTAAGGCATCCAGTGATATTGTTAGGACCAATCGATACAGTATTTTTAGCTTTTGCTAGCACTTTTAGGACTTGGTCTTCTGTGAGAGCTGGAGGCTAGACAGTTTCAGGTATATCTTGAGGGACAGACAGAGGGAAGAGAGGGGTAAAGTTAAAGCTAAATTTATTGGCCAGTAGGTTTGCTATATCTTAAGACTCACTGTAGGTAACATCCTTCACAATCAGCTCAGGGCATTGCTGCATTGTGCTTTTCAGATTACAAACATAACTAAAAAATTCCTTGTGATTGTCTTTAGCTTGGGTGGCTATTTTAGCCTCAAACTTGGCTTTGGTGGATTTTCTTAAGCTCCTGAGTTGTTTGTTTCAGTAACAGAGGCTCTAACATTCTGGGAATTATTAGTTTTAATTTTGATCAAAATTATTTTGTTTGTTATAAAGATTGTTGATATTATGGCTCCACAATGTGGGGTTGTTTCAGGCATTCCTGTGGGGTACGAAAAAGTTTTGATGGAATACAGTTGGAAAAAATTATGCTCTTTTATTAATGGTAATAACATTAAATATTTTTCAAATACAGTTCTATGTAGGGACATTGGTAATAAATCTTTAGAGACTATATATTTTGTCTCTACTTATGGATGGTATAGTTCCAAAATTTCAGAAATAGTGAAATACTTTTGGAACTATTTATGTTCTTTGAAAAATGTAACCTTATGGCTGAAAAGTAAGCTAGCTTTCTCATATAAAAGAGGTAGAAATATACAGAATTTTATTGTTAAAGGTAAATTTAGTATTCCAGAGGTGAAGATGGATTTAAATATATCCAGTGTTGGAACTGTGGGTTGTAACAGATGTAAAGCATGTAAGTTTATAGTGCACAAATTCGATTTTATCAATAAGATTCCATTTAATACTAGTAGTATTTTTACATGTAGTACAGAAGCAGTGATATATGTGCTTAAATGTCCATGTGATCTATACTATATTGGACAAACGAAAAGAGCTTTTAAAATTAGATTGCTAGAGCATATTAGGGACATAAAAAATAAGAAACAGGAGAGTTCTATTGCAACTCACTTTGAATATTTTCATAATAGTGATGGTGGGGGGCTAAAAGGTACAGTTTTGGAAAAAATTAAAACTTCAAAGTTTAATGAAAATGTTTTAAATAACAGATTGCTGACTAAAGAGTCTATTTATTTTTAAATTTAATACATTGTATCCATGTGGTCTCAATGAAGAGCTTAATTGGAAATACTTGATTTGATTTTTTTAATTGAATAATTGTTTGTATAGAGTATAAGAGGCAAGTCTTTTTGAATGTATTTTACTCCTTGAAGGCTTTGGGATAGAGCCGAGATGTCAGAGTTTTATTGCATCCAATAAATCTGTGGAATACGCTGGCTGGTTGTTTTTTCGTTTGTTCCAGTTCTTCTGTGGTTTTTGGATTCCTGTGGGGTACATCTGCATCCATGCAGCTGTTTACATGCTGATATAGTGTGGAGGTGTGCATTTTTGCATATCATGTTGGATTAACCAGGTTTGGTGGGGATTTGAAGCTTGACAATGTATCACTTAGGAGTAGGTAGTTTGTCATAAAGAAATTTCTAAAGGTACCTTGGGTGGAAGGGCTCTCTGGTTTCAGTTTTATTTTGAAGGAGACTACTTTATGCTCAGTCCTAACAAGTGATGAAGATATGCAAGGGATGGTGCAAGATGCTCCCATATTAGTAAGGACACGATTCAAAATATTATTCCCCATAGTAGGTAATCTGACTCATTGTTCCATGGCATTTGTATTGATAAAGTGCAGGAATCTCTGTGCTTGTGCACTCGTGGTGGTGTAGGTTTCCCAGTCTATAGTTTGATATCTCTGTGCTTGTGCACTCGTGGTGGTGTAGGTTTCCCAGTCTATAGTTTGATATCTCTGTGCTTGTGCACTCGTGGTGGTGTAGGTTTCCCAGTCTATAGTTTGATATCTCTGTGCTTGTGCACTCGTGGTGGTGTAGGTTTCCCAGTCTATAGTTTGATATCTCTGTGCTTGTGCACTCGTGGTGGTGTAGGTTTCCCAGTCTATAGTTTGATATCTCTGTGCTTGTGCACTCGTGGTGGTGTAGGTTTCCCAGTCTATAGTTTGATATCTCTGTGCTTGTGCACTAGTGGTGGTGTAGGTTTCCCAGTCTATAGTTTGATATCTCTGTGCTTGTGCACTCGTGGTGGTGTAGGTTTCCCAGTCTATAGTTTGATATCTCTGTGCTTGTGCACTAGTGGTGGTGTAGGTTTCCCAGTCTATAGTTTGATATCTCTGTGCTTGTGCACTAGTGGTGGTGTAGGTTTCCCAGTCTATAGTTTGATATCTCTGTGCTTGTGCACTCGTGGTGGTGTAGGTTTCCCAGTCTATAGTTTGATATCTCTGTGCTTGTGCACTCGTGGTGGTGTAGGTTTCCCAGTCTATAGTTTGATATCTCTGTGCTTGTGCACTCGTGGTGGTGTAGGTTTCCCAGTCTATAGTTTGATATCTCTGTGCTTGTGCACTAGTGGTGGTGTAGGTTTCCCAGTCTATAGTTTGATATCTCTGTGCTTGTGCACTCGTGGTGGTGTAGGTTTCCCAGTCTATAGTTTGATATCTCTGTGCTTGTGCACTAGTGGTGGTGTAGGTTTCCCAGTCTATAGTTTGATATCTCTGTGCTTGTGCACTCGTGGTGGTGTAGGTTTCCCAGTCTATAGTTTGATATCTCTGTGCTTGTGCACTAGTGGTGGTGTAGGTTTCCCAGTCTATAGTTTGATATCTCTGTGCTTGTGCACTCGTGGTGGTGTAGGTTTCCCAGTCTATAGTTTGATATCTCTGTGCTTGTGCACTAGTGGTGGTGTAGGTTTCCCAGTCTATAGTTTGATATCTCTGTGCTTGTGCACTAGTGGTGGTGTAGGTTTCCCAGTCTATAGTTTGATATCTCTGTGCTTGTGCACTAGTGGTGGTGTAGGTTTCCCAGTCTATAGTTTGATATCTCTGTGCTTGTGCACTAGTGGTGGTGTAGGTTTCCCAGTCTATAGTTTGATATCTCTGTGCTTGTGCACTAGTGGTGGTGTAGGTTTCCCAGTCTATAGTTTGATATCTCTGTGCTTGTGCACTAGTGGTGGTGTAGGTTTCCCAGTCTATAGTTTGATATCTCTGTGCTTGTGCACTCGTGGTGGTGTAGGTTTCCCAGTCTATAGTTTGATATCTCTGTGCTTGTGCACTAGTGGTGGTGTAGGTTTCCCAGTCTATAGTTTGATATCTCTGTGCTTGTGCACTCGTGGTGGTGTAGGTTTCCCAGTCTATAGTTTGATATCTCTGTGCTTGTGCACTCGTGGTGGTGTAGGTTTCCCAGTCTATAGTTTGATATCTCTGTGCTTGTGCACTAGTGGTGGTGTAGGTTTCCCAGTCTATAGTTTGATATCTCTGTGCTTGTGCACTCGTGGTGGTGTAGGTTTCCCAGTCTATAGTTTGATATCTCTGTGCTTGTGCACTCGTGGTGGTGTAGGTTTCCCAGTCTATAGTTTGATATCTCTGTGCTTGTGCACTAGTGGTGGTGTAGGTTTCCCAGTCTATAGTTTGATATCTCTGTGCTTGTGCACTAGTGGTGGTGTAGGTTTCCCAGTCTATAGTTTGATATCTCTGTGCTTGTGCACTAGTGGTGGTGTAGGTTTCCCAGTCTATAGTTTGATATCTCTGTGCTTGTGCACTCGTGGTGGTGTAGGTTTCCCAGTCTATAGTTTGATATCTCTGTGCTTGTGCACTAGTGGTGGTGTAGGTTTCCCAGTCTATAGTTTGATATCTCTGTGCTTGTGCACTCGTGGTGGTGTAGGTTTCCCAGTCTATAGTTGGATAGTTTAGATCACTTAGGGAAATGGTATTGGCTTTAACATTGAAGTGCTTCTAGTTCCTGCAGATGGTGTTGTGGCTTTCTTGTCATAGCGGCAGTTCTGTAGCTGGCTAATATATAGTACAAGATTTTTCTGATGGTTATTTGGACATGAATATGCTCCAGTGCATTATGCTGCTTTACCAGCCTTCATGTGTGTCTCTTCTTGATGTAAATTGAGATGTCTTCACTTTTCTTCCCCTCCTGTGCAGCAGCTGATAGAAGCATGTTAAAGGAGTTATAGCCCTACACAGCTAGAGTGTTGTCCACTATTTTAAACCATATCTCAGTCACTGCAAATATGTCGGTGTCCTCCAGGTTGAGAAGGGCTTGTAAGGAGTGGAGTTTCTTGTTTAGGCTCCTAGCATTGATCAGTAACACCTTTGTTTTCTGTATGTTGGTAAGTTTTTCAGGTTGCTGTTGCCTAAAAATGGCACTATGGGGTGGCCAAAGTCTTTGGCAGTAATCAGAACCATAGAGAGAACAGATGCAAGCCATCCCTGGCAAAGCAGTGTGGTCTGTCAGTCATATCCTCCCAGGCTAACAATATTGGACTCTCTTTAAATGACACAAAAAACTAAACCAGTTATTGAAATCAATTCTATTTTGCTTATATAACAACATTATCCTTGGAGACGGTATAATGCTGCTCACTACTATGCTCATAACTGCCTTGGATGCAATGTCTGACAGCTCCATTGCATCTCTTTTCACATAGCCCAGGGAGGTACACCTGAAGACATTAACACCTGCATGAACTGTGATAGAGTCACACTAGTACTTTTTGTTCAATGACTTGAGTGCATGCATGATGCGATGGATCCTGGCACCAGACAAGAAACTAACCATCGCCATACGGGCCGGGCTTAGTGTGTGTGTGTATGTATATATATATATATATATATATATATATATATATATATATATATATATATATATATATATGTGTGTATATACGTGTATGTAAGTGTGTGTGTGTATGCATGTATATATATATATATATATATATATATATATTTTTTTTTTTTTATTTAAATTAATACATACACGTGTGTGTATGATATATATGTATATATGTATATACATATATATATATATATATATATATATGTATATATATATATTTTTTTAATTTAAATTAATACACACGTGTGTGTATATAAATAATCATGTATATACATACACACATATGAGTCCATGACAGATGTCTTGAAGTATCAAAACTTTAAACTCCTTTCATACCACTAAAACAATTCAAATCACAGAGTAAAAAAAAAAAAGAGTACCTATTTTTTTGCAAGGGGATAAGCCCCCTGGAGTCCCACAACCTCTACTAATTATATATACCAACTCTGAGATTGCACTACAGTGGGAAAAGGGCAAATTCCCCTACCTTACTGTAACATAATCTTGTACTGAAAAAAAAACAGTAAATGCTATCAGCTGGCTTTTTCCATTTGGAAAGTTCATTCTTCAATGGGTTGAAGGGAAACCATAATATGAATGTATACACGCATACAGTGCATCCATTTAATCTTTTATGTTTGTGTGTGGGGGGGGGGTCACCAAAATATCCAATAAAACTTAGTTACAGTACCATGAGCCTTAGAAATATCCAAGCTTCATAAATAACTTTTAATATCACAATACAAAAAATGCAAAACAAATTTTACCACAAAAGCAGGCCCAACTTCTAACAAAGCCCTTACATCTCCTACAACCCACATGGAAGCAAATGATTTTAATATGCTGAATTTGGTCAATGTTTTGTAACCAGCTGTAAACAATGAAGCAGACCTCTAGCTAGAAATATCTTCTTTTGTTCCATTTATCAGCATGAAAGTAGTAATTCTGTCATGCACAAAATTTAAATTATTTACCACTCTGCTATACATTTTGTTCAAATAAAGCACAAAAAAGTTAATTTGCCAGTCTTGCAAACCAAAAAATAAACATCATGCCTCAGTTTATCTATACCTGACACATCTTACTTAACTTACTGCAACAAAGATCTTACCATCAATGGCCTGCAACTTACTGCAACAAAGATCTCACCATCAATGGCCTGCAACTTACCACAACTAAGATCTCACCATCAATGGCCTGTAACGTACTCTAACAAAGATCTCACCATCAATGGCCTGTAACTTACCGCAACAAAGTTCTCACCATCAAAATGGCCTGTAACTTACCACAACAAAGATCTCACCATCAAAATAGCCTGTAACTTACCACAACAAAGATCTCACCATCAATGGTCTGCACCTTATTGCAACAAAGATCTCACCATCAATGGCCTGTAACTTTCCACAACAAAGTTCTCACCATCAAAATGGCCTGTAACTTACCACAACAAAGATCTCACCATCAGTGGCCTGCAACTTATTGCAACAAATATTTCATCATCAATGGCCTGTAACTTATTGCAACAAAGATCTCACCATCAATGGCCTGAAACTTACTGCAACAAGGGATGCACCATCAGTGACCTGACTCTTGTGCAGATAGACTTGATCTTTGTCATATAAAAGAACCTTACTTTAATGGTGTTCTATCACCTTCAGTTTACCTAAAATATCAAAACCAATCCCTTATCTGAATGTAAAGCTTTCTTATAACCCTCTGCTTTTCCCTTGGCTAAAATTAAAAAAGGAGCTGTTTCTTTCTTGGTTCAACAGACAGGCAGCTGACATCTGCCACTGGAATCACTAAACAGTGTTTTCTCCCATTTTTCTAAAAAATATATTATAAACTGCATCAGAGGGCTATCTTTCCACAAAATTATTTCATGTCAACAGTATTTCTGCATATGTTAAAACATATTGATGGACCTGTCCACATACATACTTTACACATATTCCCTAACCAGTTTCACAGATATAACCAGCATGGGTCCTATGAGCCATAGCATTGTTAGAAACATCAGTTGATTTCTGTAGCAGTCTGGCTGTGTGTTTCCTCTTACATGTGCACTTGACTTTGCTGAAAAAGTGAGCTGTTAATGCAGTTATGATTGATGACAAGGTTGCCTTGAAGTGAGGTGATGGTGAATTTGGTTGTTTGGGATCCAATACCATTTATGCCACAGATGTAGACACAGAGCTACTGGCAGTAGCTGAGAGTGGTTTGAAAATAAGCAATATATGTGTGTGTTTTCTGTCTTTAGAGAATATACCAGCGAAAGGGCAGTGTTGAAGGTTGATTTGTTTGTATAACACAAAAATAAAAAATAGTGAAGTCCACTCAAACTGCTTAAATTATTCACATTTATTGAATTACAAACCAAGGTTTAGCACTTTCATTCCGTGCAATGATTTATAGTGGAGGTAGTTTTTATACATAGGTTCATAGGTAACCTATCTGCCCATGGGCATTTATAAGCCTAGCCACAGAGTGATGGCTTTCTCCTCCCCATTAGATTAGTAACCTGGGCCTCTGTCAACAGGGCTCCTGAAGTGATCTCAAGGTAGAAGTTATGATTACCCATCCACTCATCAAGATTTCTCTTGAAGAGGGTCAAAGAGGAGTTCTGTTGAATATGGATTGGGATTCTATTCCTGAGTGAGGGGAGACACTGGGACAGGAATCTAACCCTCCTGCATGTCCTGTTTACTGTTGTACATAGGTTCAAATCGCTAGAATGAGTGGTTCTGAGGGATCTCATTTTTTTGAGGTGAAGCATGTCCATTAGTTCAGGGTTTGACATGGCCCTATAGGTCAGGCAGAGGTCACCTCTGAGCAGACGGTAAGCAACTGAGAAGAGCTGGAGCTTTGTTAGTCGTGCTTCATAGGGTAATTGTTTAGATGGGAATGACAGAGCCCTTTATTGGGAACTTCACAGCTTCTTTGGTTTGTTAGGCTAAAGGCCATTTAAACTTTTCATTCTCATTTGAAATTGTATACCATACCATTAGCATATGTTTTGAAAGATAATGTTGGGTCAATCTGTGGGTTGAAATACTTACTGACTACAATATTTAAGGGTATTAACTTCAGAGGGTTAGGATTTGTAGGACCAAGAGATCATTTGCTAGATTTTTATCAGTAGTGAGAAGTATAATACATATTTTGAGATATTTCTAGTTAGAGCTTACTAAGTTCTATAAGGAATTAAATTGATTGCGTAGGTTCTGTGTGTACTTTGGTAGTTTTGGTTAGTAGATCCTACAATTAGGTTTGTTTGTGTCTTTCGGCTTTTCCCGGTTAGGGGTCGCCACAGCGGAACTCCGGTCCGCTAATGATTGGCAGTAGATTTTTACGTGCCGAGTTGCCAGCCCTGACACACAACCTTTAGCGAAGGTACGTCCATTCATGCATGTCTCCACACAGAAGACGCTCTAGCTGAGAATCAAACAGGACAACGTCTTACTGTGAGGCGACAACGCTACCACAGCACCACCACCTCAGAGATCCTACAATTACGTAACTTACATAAAAGGGGTAGTCGTATGAATTCAATAACAGTAGCTAATACTGCTAATGACTGTAAAAAAAAACACTCATTTTAAAACTGAGCCATGTGCAGTTCTTGTAAATAGTAGCTTGAAGGGGAAAAATAGGTAGTTGCCAAGACATTCATATAGACTAGTCCTAGAGTGTATTTGAACCACTAAAGGACAATGTTGTCAAGAACAGAGCAACAAAGCTTATCAAGTAGCCTTATGTTAGAGACAGTGATGAATGCTTTGGCTAGGCCAATGAATAAAAAACTTGTAAAGTAGCCATGTTTCATGTTTTTGTGTGTGTGTGTGTGTGTGTGTGTGTGTGTGTGTGTGTGTGTGTGTAATATATATATGGTTTACTACTAAAATCTGGAAAATGCATTTATCGGCTGTTTAAATTATCGCACTGAAATGAGGAAATACGGAATGTCTACAGGTCAATACATCGACCATGATATAACCATATTAGATATATTCGATATTGCCATTTAGACAGAATTCTGCAATAAGTACAGCATAAACAGACTGTACATGTGTTCCGGACACACGGTAGCCATCCATACCAAATGAAGTATAAAAAAATCAAATATATAGTTGACACATACACTTGAGGTTGAAGATTGCTTGGAAAGTGCTTCAGAACCCATGACATTTTTTTTTAATTTTTCATCATATGCTTGTGCAAATAGTGTGAATGAAATCATCTGCAGTACAACAGTGTAATAAATAACTACTGGTGATAACATAATAATACAAAATGCAAGACTCTAGTGTTGCAATAGAAAGAACAAAATGTAATTCATTTACAAATGTAAATGTTCAGCGTGACTTATCGTTAGACTTTCAAGTCAACAGCACATGTTTTTTACTGCACACCGCACACCACCTGTAGACTATATATACCAACTCCAAGATCGCACTACATTGAGGAAAAGGGTAAATTCTCTGTTCCTTACTGTACTGCAGTCTCCATGCACAATACCAAACTCAGACTACCGAATTACACTTCACATTCGTTATTGTGAATTCGTACTACTGTGGTTCGGCATTGTGCCACTTTGAAACTGCCTTTAAACCACATGCCATTTGATCACCTGCACTACAAAATTTCAATTATATATATATATATATATATATATATATATATGGGTCTACTGCATAACTTCGAAAATACACTTCTTCGAAATTACATAGTAGACGTTGGGTTACGAGAAAGTGCACTTAATTGAAAGTACACTTTCGCAAAACCTGCTTCAGTGAACAGGCTACGTACTGCAGTTTAGTGCAGCAGTCATGGATCTTAGGGTTAGGGCATGGGTCATGGTAAGGGGATAGCTAGAAGGGTTATCCTCTTATCATGTCCCGTGCCCTAACCCTAAGGTCCTTGACTACTGCACCACAGTGGAGGACACTCTGCTACAGTTATCCCTCTCCACATAGGAGGAGCGACTACAGACCCTGGGAAATCACCCCATTAGCCTGACTAGTCTGATATGCAAAGCTATGGAACACATCATCATGGACCTAATAAACAAGGATATAGGGAATCTCCAAACTCTGGATCCCACACAGTTTGGTTTTGTGAAGGGTAGATCATGCCTGCTCAACTTGGTCGACCTCTGATTCAGTCACCAGAGCTGTGGATGAAGGCAAGGTGGTTCATATAGTCTACCTTGATCTGGCCAAGGCTTTTGATACCATTCCCCACTCAGGAATCATAGAAAAACTCACTAAGCTTGGCATCAACCCCTATATCACTAGGTGGGCTGCAAACTGGCTCACAGATAGAACCCACAGTGTGAAAGTAGCTGATTCCAAGTCAGACTGCTGATTAGTCATGAGTGGAGTCCCACAAGGTTCAGTCCTGGGTCCTCTCCTGTTTGTTATCAACTTCTCTGAAGTCCAGGCCAATACGAAGGGACTCTGGCTGACAAAGTTCGCAGACGATTGGAAGTTGGGAGCTATTATTAACTCCCCAAGTGATGTTGACGTCCTACAGAATGGCCTCACTGTGACTAACGACTGGTGTCAGAACCATGGTCTTAAGCTCAATGCCAAAAAATGTGTCGTCATCCCCTTTGGGAAAAACCCGGTTCCCATGAATTACCACATCGATGGTAGTCCACTGAACACAGAAAATGTTATAAGAGATCTGGGAACACAGGCTGACAGCAACCTCTCTTCTGATCACCACATTGCCACTGTGGTCAGAAAGTCCTTCTATGTGGCACATCTCATTACTAAGGGTTTTGCATCCAGGAAGAAAGAGGTCATTGTCTCCCTCTACTCTTCCCTCATTAGGCCAATTATTGAGAACAAAGCCTCATTTGGCATGTACCTCATTAGACACCTGCAACAACTGGAGAGGCCGCAAAAGTACCTCACAAAGAGGATCCTAGGCCTTAATCACTTGTCCTATATGGACAGACTCAAAAAACTATAACTATTCTCTGTCTCATATCGCCTACTTAGAGGCAATCTCTGCTTGACTTACAAAGCCACGTCTGACCTAACTCTGTTAGAAATGCTACATCTAAAGAAATCCCAATCCCTCCACACCACACGCTCCAGAGTCCTCAACCTCATTACCACAATTAACAGAACATGCTGGAGGGACAGGTTCATAACCCAGGCACTGCACATGCTATGGAACAGACTTCCCATACATGTCAAGCAGGGCACCTCGCTGACCCTTTTCAAGAGAAATCTTGATGAGTGGATGGGAAACAGAAAATTCACCCTGGGATAAAACCAGTGGCTCTACTCAACAGAGGCACTGGGAACTAAGGCCGGGTGGCACTATGCCAGGGTAATCCAATAGCTAGGCTTGTAAAGGCCCCAGGGCTATTAGCCTAGTACACACCTATGAACCTATTCTCTGTCTCATATCATCTACTAAGAGGCGATCTCTGCTTGACTTACAAAGCCATGTCTTGCCCAGCTCTGTTAGAAATGCTACATCTAAAGAAATCCCAATCCTGCCGCACCACATGCTCCAGAGCCCTCAACCTCATTACCACAATCAACAGAACATGCTGAAGGGACAGGTTCATAACCCAGAGACTGCCCATGGTCTGGAAAATACTTCCCATACATGTCAAGCAGAGCACCTCACTGGCCCTCTTCCAGAGAAATTTTGAGTGGATGGGAAAAAAAAAGTTCACCTTGGGGATCACTGCAGTGGCTCTACTTGATAGAGGCACTGGGAACTAATGTCAGGTGGCACGATGCCAGGGAACTTCTGTGGGCTAGGCTTGTGAAGGCTCTAGGGCCATTAGCCTAGTACACACCTATGAACCTATGAACAATATGATTGGCCTACATTGTCTTGAGGCAAGAAGGGGATGTAAAGCTGCAAGAGTGCTTAGGAAACCAATACTATGAGGACAATAATAGGGCAAGCAGAATTAGGATCCCATTTAGTTTTATTTTGCAGTGTAAAGAACCTGTCATTCAGCATGCATGCATAATTCATTTACATGAAAATATAGTTTTTCCAGGGGAAGAAAATAAGTGTTTCCACATGTTAACATTGAGCTGCAAACTTCAAACCTACTTTTGATGTGTTTTTTTTTTATTTTTTTACAACTTTGCTAAATTTGGGAAGCTTTACAATATCAGTGCAATTAATTCACTCCGGATACTGGCTAAGGCTCTTGCCACCTCTATAGTGCCTTTTTTAGGCAAGGTTCAAATGACAAATTCACCACCATAACAGGTACAAGCAAGCAAAATCTGAGGGTAATGCTACTCAGAGCTAGAAGTCTAAACCTCAAAATGCATTCACTCAAGGCACTCCTTAAAATGGAGAACAACGACATTTGTGCAGTGACAGAGACCTGGTTCAAGGCTCCAGAGAGCACCCCTGCATTACCAGGCTATAATTCATACCACACCTTTCGGCCACCTAACCTGGACTGAAACACTAAGGATGGAGGTGTGTCCATATTCATTAAGGATATCCACACCTCCAGGCTAGTTGCTCAGCATAATGCATCCGAGATTATCCAAGTGCAACTAACTCTGGGCAACACCGCAATCCAAATTGTAACTTGCTACAGATCCCCCACCATGCCCCAGGATTCCCACTCCTCATTTTTTGATACACTGGAAAATATTAGGATACAACCCAACATCCTAATAATGGGTAATTTCAACTACCCCACTATTAACTGGGAAAACTACTCACATACCAACTCTTTTGCTCAACGTTTTCTGGAATTCATAAATTCCAACGCCTTGGATCAACTTATCCACACCCTCACCAGAGGCAGCAATATCCTAGACCTGGTTATTACCAACATGGGCGACCGGTGTTCCACACCAGAGGTCAATTCCTCATTGGTCAGATCCGACCACAAGCGAATCAGCCTAGACATCCACATCCCGCACCCACCCACCATTACAGAAACCACCGTAAAAAATTTCTCCAAAGCCAACTTCACGCTTCCTAAGACAGAAGTGGCAAACTTCACGACACCCATGCAGATGGACAATAGAGGTACGACTGCTGAATCCTACACAAATGCACTTTATAAGCACTTACACAAGTGCATGGATCATGCTATCCCTAACAGAACCAAGATGCTATCCTCCAAAAAAAAGGAAGCCAATCTGGTGGTCCCCTACCATAAACAAACTCTACAACAGAAGAAAGAAACTGTTGCAAAAAAGAGTAAAATCCCATGACTGGAAAAACTCCCTGGTCAGCCTCAGTAAGAAGCTGAGATCCTTCATAAAATCCTCCAAAGCTAGTTATGAAAACAAAATTGCCACTGATTCTATAGACAACCACAAAGCGTTCTATAGCTGTATCAAGAAACTCAATGGCAACACTCAGATCTG
Source organism: Protopterus annectens (assembly GCF_019279795.1). Lineage (NCBI taxonomy): Eukaryota > Metazoa > Chordata > Ceratodontiformes > Protopteridae > Protopterus > Protopterus annectens. The sequence continues at coordinate 1,144,545,493 of NC_056741.1, read as the reverse complement.
CTCTGAATTACAGCACAATGGCACTAAATACACAGAACCAACTGATATTGCCAGCATCCTGGCAGATAGGTTCAGTGCTAACATTACCCCCCCCCCCACCTCCTAAAGGGCCCATCTCTATACCGGAAGAATGCAAAGTTCCTGTAATCATGGCTGCACAGGTAAAAACCACACTTTCCAAAGCCAAGAGCACAGCATCCATGGGACCTGATAACATCCCAGGCTGCGTTCTACATGAGCTACTGAATGAACTGGCACCCCACCTAAGCACCATGTTCAATCATAGCCTCACTTCAGGCTTTGTGCCCACTGAATGGTGCACAACGACGGTTATCCCACTCCACAAAGGGGGAGCCACCATGGACCCCGGGAACTACCGCCCCATTAGCCTAATGAGCCTGGTCTGCAAGGCTATTGAATGTATCATTATGGAACTTATAAACAAAGACATTGGTAATCTCCAAACTCTGGACCCCTCCCAATTCAGGTTTGTAAAAGGCAGATCTTGTCTCCTAATCCTGATTGACTTCTTTGAAGCAGTCACCAAAGCTGTAGATGAGGATAAGGTGGTTCACACAGCCTATCTAGATCTCGCCAAGGCTTTTGACACCACCCCCCACCTTGGAATTATAGATAAACTCACTAAACTAGGTATAAATCCCTATGTCACAAGATGGGTTACCAACTGGCTCACTGACAAAACCCACACTGTGAAAGTAGCAGACTCCAAATCCGACTTCATACCAGTGACAAGTGGAGTACCACAGGGTTCAGTCCTGGGTCCTTTTCTGTTTGGTATCTACTTTTCTGAAGTACAGGCTAACACAGAAGGTCTTTGGCTAATGAAGTTTGCAGATGACTGCAAACTGGGAGCCATAATTGAAACTCCTAATGATGTGGACATCCTACAAAAGGGCCTCACTGAGACAGATGCCTGGTGTCAAAGCCATGGCCTCAAGCTCAATGCCAAAAAGTGCATTGTCATCCCCTTTGGTAAAATCTCTGTACCTATGAGCTACCACATAGGTGGTAGTCTACTTAACACCAAAAGTGTGATAAGAAACCTTGGGACACAGGTGGACAGTAATCTCTCCTTTGATAATCACATCTCCGAAGTAGTCAGGAAATCCTTCTATGTGGCACACCTCATCACAAAAGGTTTCTCATTCAGGAAAAAAAAAGTGGGAATCCTGGGGCATGGTGGGGGATCTGTAGCAAGTTACAATTTGGATTGCAGTCTTGCCCAGAATTAGTTGCACTTGGTGGTGAATTTGTCATTTGAACCTTGCCTAAAAAGGCACTATAGGGGTGGAAGAGCCTTAGCCAGTATCCGGAATCCCAAGGGCGACAGGTGCAGGCCATCTCTGGCAAAGCATCATGGTCTGTTGATCATGTCATCTCAGGCAGACAGATACTGGATCCCCTTAGAATGATACCAGAAGCTTAGCCAATTGTTGAAGTCAATCATCTTGTCCTTGTACTGTGGTATCATTCTGGGTGATGGCAGGATGCTACTCAGGGTGGGTCTATATTAGAACATTGAATTTTTACAACATCAAATGTCCTAATATTGACCCCTATTCAGCGAATGCTGACAATATCAAACATGCAGAACAGCGATTTTTTTTTCCCAGGGAAAAAATTCACTATTCCGACACACATACACACAACGCAAGCACACCAAACAAATAGCAATCCACACACATGCATCTAAAATCCTACATCTAACCCTACACTAAACTGTACATACACCACTAGCTATCCACTTACCTTAACCTGAACCCTAACCCTAAGGTCCGTCACTATCGCACACTCACCTCACCCGCGCCCTAACCCTATCTCACCTACCTCACCCTAACCCTCACGTCCACGCAATCGCACACTTAGCTGACCCACGCCCTAACCCTAACTCACCTACCCCGTGCCCTAAACCTCACGTCCACGCAATCGCACACTTACCTGACCCCCGCCCTAACCCTAACTCACCTAACCAGTGCCCTTACCCTCACGTCTACACAATTGCATGCACACTTACCTGATCCTGACCCATAACTTTCCACCACAGTGCTGAAAATAGCAAAGCCACAGGAATGGCCAACCAAATTCCTTCCCTAGGAAAAAATTTGGTGTTCTGCAGCTTCGCTGTTTTCAGCGTTCGCTGAATAGGGGTCGATATTAGGACATTCGAAGTTGTGAAACGTCAATGTTCTAATATAGACCTACTCAGGGCTAGGGTCATACCTGCCTGGGCTACAAGATCGGACAGCTCCTCCATGTCTCTTTTCATGTAGTCCAAGGAGGTATGTCTCAGGTCATTCACACCAACATGGACAATGACAGAGTCATATTTGTACTTGTTGTGGAGTGACCTGAGTATGTGCCTTATGTGGTGGATCCTGGCACCTGACAGGCAGCTGACAGTAACTTTATCCTAGTTTAGCCTGGTGAGTGGAACATCAGTGTGCCTGACTATAGTCACCTATGACTAGAGTGTTGGGTACGTTGTTATGCCTTATGGGCTGTGGTTGACTGACACACTGAGTTTGTGGGCTATGTGTTATTTGGGTTGTGTTGGGGGGGTGGAGGTTGCATAATCATATACTACATTACTCAAGTATGCATCCCAGACATATTTTCCACAATATAGTGGACAATCAAGCAGTACGAGTATCTAAACTTTGTACAAACTAAGACATTTATTTGATGGAACATGAGAAATTGTTGAATAACTTTATGGAAAGCGGATATAAAGAAAAAAAGATTACTAAAGGCAAAGAGCAAATATTGAGAATACATGAACATAAAGGTAGACTTCATTATTCTAAGAGAAGTGACTAAGAGATGAAGGAGAATAAAGAAAGCTGCTCCAAAGAACACAAAGTAAGGTGTACGATCACATATAGCACAGACAATGCAGCTATATGTGGCACTATTAGGAAATATTGGCCGGTTTTAACTTCAGATATTAGAATTAAAGAATTGGTAGGAGAAAAACCCAGCTTTGCATTTAAGAACAAAAAGAATCTAAAGAGGTTTTTATGTCAAAAAGATGGAATAGAGATGAGAAATTATATCACTTAGGCTGCTCCTACAAGACCTAACAGAGGTACACACAAATGTGGATTCTGTAAAGCATGTGCTTGGATTAACACACAAGATATATTTATACATCCTGTAACAAATAAGATATATACCTTCCAAGGGCTAGTGAATTGCAATAGCAGGAACCTAATATATGTTGCAACCTGTAGTATCTGCACAGCTTGTTATATAGGCAAAACAAACAGAAAATTCAAGGAATGTATTCTTCGCCATCTATGTGATATAAGAAACAAGGTAGAAACTGATTCTTTCTACCAACATATATCTAGATCTGAGAACCACTCCTTTAGATTTACGGCTTTATCAAACATTAAAGAAAGTATACGAGGTGGTAACCTAATGAATAAAATGAAAGCTGAAGAAGCAAGGTGGATTATGGATCTGAGAGCAGATCATCTCCCAGGACTGAATGGTGTAGTACCCCTAAAACCTATATTAAAAGAGCAAGGCCTGAGAAATAAAAAGTAAACACAATCTAAGCTTTCACTTTAAGGAATGATGTCTTCAGAATGGGAGTGGCAACTGCTTTGTATATAAAAAGGAAGTTTTTCTTACTTTTAACAGGATCTGAAGAAGGTTAAGCATAACCGAAAGTGTTTATCCTGTATTTTACTGTTTGTTTTACTATCTGTTTTATATAATAAAGAGTTTCTAACAGTCTAATTAAAACTGGGAAGCTTCAACTTAGATCGCTGTTTGTATCGAGTGCTTTAGCTGTTTTTAACAGCTCAACAGTTCTTGTAAAAGTTGGCAAGCTTCAACTTAAACTGCTGTTTATCAAGAGTGCTTCAGCTGTCTCTAACAGCTCAACAGTTCCTGTAAGAGCTAGCAAGCTTCCACTTAAACTACTGTTTATATAGAGCGCTTCAGCTTTTCTTACCAGCCCAACAGTCCTTGTAAGAGCCAGCAAACTTCTACTGCTGTTTGCATCGAGTGTTTCAGCTGCTAACAGCTCAACAGTTTTAGCAAGCTTCAATTTAAACTGCTGTTTGTAGCACCTCAACAGTTTTTGTAAGAGCTATCAAGCTTTTACCTAAACTGTGGTTTGTACTTAGAGTGTTTCAGTTATTTAAATATTTGAGAGCAAGAGGTGGCACATTCATTCTTTTTTCTTATACATTTTATATTTGAATGGCCTTTAGTGGTGTGATTTTCTCTTTGTGCTTAGTATTTTTATTTGCTTATCACTCCACACTGCTTTGCTTGCATGGAGAATATGGAGAATTTATTAAACGGAAACAATTCTTTAAATTCTTTTTCTGTAAACTAAAGGACAGCTACGAGCCTTCAATTAGGTGCACTGAATCCGTTATTAATGATGAACTTGGAAAGCAATGAAAAAGAGGTGAGCTCTGTTGAGGAAACTAAGAATAATTTTGTTGATGTATTCAAGGAAGTGGAAAATGCCACATATAAGTTGAAACATTTACAATGGCAGTGCTTCCATATGGAGGCCTGCCTTCATCATCAAGTAATTCCTAGGGGAGTGCGAGTTAGATGCATGCCGAGTTATGGCAGTGCATATCCTGACTTGCTAGCAAAATGGCAAAAGTTGAATATTGAAACAAGTTTTAGTAATATGAAACTTCTCATAGAGTTTTTTAAGCCCCATGAGGAAGAACTTAGTAATCTGCTTAAAGTGAAACAAAGAGAACTCGAAGAAATAGATCTGACAGAAAGAAATTTATCACAACTGATTACATTACAAGAAAAATTGGATGCCTATGATACTAAACTTAAAGTAGTCAAATGTGGCAAACTAGCTAGAGACTACAAGATTTTAAAAACAGCCACTTATTTGAATGGCCGAAAGAACAACGAGAAGGCACAAACTTGTCAACGAAGCGAGATGTAGCCCCAGAACAGTTGGTTTCAGAACCATCAAAAGAAGGGTTCAGACCCTTTAGGAAGCTCAGTAACAGAAACAACAACAACAACAACAATAATAATAATAATAATAATAATAATAATAATAATAATAATAAAACAGGGGAAAATATACTAGGACTAGCAGTGCAGGGTGATGTTCATGCTAATAAGGCATATGATACAGTGACAAAGAAACAGAAGAATTGTATAGTTCATCAAGAAGAAGGTGAAATTGTGGTACAAACACAGAAAGAAGATCTTATGACTGAAGTAGGAGAAACAGCAATGCCTTCAGTTTCTGCATACAGGCCTATGTGATCCTCAACTCTTGGTAAACTCTCCATTTTTTTTTAGAATTAGCTTAACTTATTGTTATATTAACAAGTATTATTCAATCAGCAACCCACTAAAGTTAATCCTGGAGATGGAGCTTTGTGTTTTAATCAATATGCTGCACACAGACCTCATTGAGTAGGTGTGAAGTCTTCAGACTCCACATACTGGTCTTCTTTCCCAAAGCTCTTTTGTAGACCATTCAAATGTCTTTCTTATGTCTCGATAACTCATTCTAGATTCTGACCACACCTCTTTGAAAGAATGAGCCTTCTCTGCTCAACGCATTGCACCTACTGGTTTCTCACCCTCACGCGATCCTGTGACTGTCTAAATTAGTGGGCCCATTCCTCCCTCCTCTACCCACTATCTAGTCACAAGCTTGATATCCCACAACAAAGGCTGGCCTGGCAGGGATTTCTAGCCCATATTTCATTCACTCAGTGAAGTCATTAGCCATCATGTTGTACAGCAGTGTGTGTGTGTGTGTGTGTGTGTGTGTGTCTGTGTGTGTGTGTTTGAGTGGCAGCTAAGTTTCTATATATTTGTTTTTGGTTTAGGGATGATAATGTTTGTTTTGCCAGTCATGCTTTCTGAATAACTAGCTGTGGTTAGTCCATTTTTTGATCTATTTTTATATTTTGTTCTAGTATGGAAGAATTTCATTTCTACATAGGTGGGCAGTGTTGCTTGCGGGAGTTGTTTATTTTATGTGTGTTGTGTAGGAATATCTTTTAACTTTCAAGTGAATAACAGATATAGTCTCTATATGTGGGTTTTGTTTATGTTTTAGGTGGGCTAATGTGGTTTTGAAATGTGTCTGTCAGTGTTGTGTGTGTATTTTGTGAAACTTTTAATCTGGATTTTAGCAAGTAACATAAAATGGTAGTTTTAAGGTAGTGTGTGTGTGTGTGTGTGTGTGTGTGTGTGTGTGTGTGTGTGTGTGTGTGTGTGTGTGTGTGTGTGTGTGTGTGTGTGAATTGTTAATTTATTTTTTGCTAGAAGTATAAAAATAACATTTTTAGGGGGAATTTGAAAAGAATTGGACACAAGACAAGTATGAGGATAAACTTAAACTGACAATGTGCCAAGAATTTAGATAAATGTTTGATGAAACATCATGAAGGAATAGAAAATGTCTACACAGTAAACTGTTTACTTTTAAATCATACTCTTTATCTAAGGTGTACCATTAGGATAAATGTATGTATGCACATATATGTGCTTGTACATGACTATTTTCAACATGCTAAACTAAAGGAGACACAAACTTGCCTCCCCAAAGGACTCATGTTGAATCCAGTTAGTGGTTCTTTTTTGTTGGCTTTAAGGAAGCTAAATCATCAACTTTGATACTCAAGAACTACCAGCTTCCCCTGCAGTTTAATGATTTTTTTTTCCTAAGGACAGAAAACATCTTACCCTCTAAGATTGGAAAATGATTGCAACATTGCAACTCGCAACAAGTATCTATTCTTTTGTGAACGTGTGTCTATATATATATAATATGTATGTCTGTGTGTGTATGTATGTATGTATATATATATATATATATATATATATATATATATATATATATATATATATAGTCATATTTCAGTTCAGGGTAATAGGAAGTCTTACCATATTTTGGCAAGCAACAGGTACAAGCTGGAACCAGTCCTGGAAGCCACCCTTCACAGGGCTTGTACTAAACATACCCTGGTGCAGTTTGAACTTTCAATTTTTCAGCTTGGATGCATATTCTTGAACTGAGTGGAGAAATGTAGATTTATTTATTTTAGCCCATGTATGCCATTATAAAATCCACTGTATGTTTTAACAATGCTGACTAATCTATATTAACAATGCATAATCCATCTGTTTCATTTATAAAAGAGAAGGTGGTAAGTGTTTCAGAAATGAGAGCTTAGTTATTTTTCCATTTGCACGTATGTCTCTCATGGTGATTCACTGTACTGTATATGTACACTCCACTGTATGTGACAATGCCATGCCACTATACAGGAGCAACACAGTCTGAGCCATGGTAACAGTGGCTGCCACGGATAATGTATGCTGCAATTACCAATGCTAGGGGGGAGATCTTAGAAGTTATGGAGTTTAGTTTTGTCACTTGGTGGTAACATACCTCAAGTGTACAGATTTTAACAGAATGTCCATATTTTTGCCTCATTTTTCTTTTCTCAAAAATTTTTGGGGGGTTTTATCTGGCAAATCATTGAGGGTTGAAGTCAGAAAATAATAACAGATACTTGAGTTTCATACTACATACTCATCAGAAAAATTCATGCTGATGCAAATCTTGTTATTCTATCAACTTTCTAAGTTTGTAAGAGAAACATTTAAACAGTGTCCCTGTTTTGGGGCCTCTGTCCCCCCCATTATTTATGGCTTTGTCCAGATTTATTGATCTTCTTGGAACTTATTTAAATATTTTGATTGTCAGCAGTATTCACACTATTTAGATTTTTGTAGTGGAATAAACAAGAGTGGAAGCACCTTGTTATTCAGCATAAGGAGTGGTGACCTACTCACTAATAAATTATAGGCACCTGGCAAAACTAAAAATTATGCACACACACATATATCTATCTATCTATATATATATATATATATATATATATATATATATATATATATATATATATATATATACATTTATATAAAATATAAATATAACATACATATATATATATATATATATATAGATATATATGATGAAGAAGGATTGTTAGTACCAGTGGCAATGGGAACATTGATGGTGTTGTCAACAGCAGAAATATTGGAGTGAACCAAATTGGTGGAATGTATAGGAGAATTGGCCTGAGTGTTAAAAG